>NC_138939.1:3785000-4017500 GCF_965226115.1 Aulonocara stuartgranti | reverse complement strand
CGTTGTGACAGGCTGCCTTTGGACGAGGGGTGTGTATTGTGGCTGTCCCAGCTGTGAAAGAAAAAAAAAGATTTGGGTGAGCAAAAATTGATATGAATCGTTTTCTGTGTGTGTATTTATAGGCTGGCTTCCTATTATTTCCATTTGACATTACAAATTTGACAAGTGTGGCACTGTCCTCGCTGCCCCTCCACCTGTCTGACTGACATTTACTTTGACATTGTCTGTACCGCTTGTCACCGCTTCACAGCGTGACCCAACGGTTATCCAATCTCTAATATACTTATTTACCTCAATGCACCTCTGTTACACACGGCTACAATGGTTGCGTCAAAGGCAGATTATGTGCCCTATTTTAATCAAGCACAACAAGTGCAAAGCAGTAGGTTCTCGGCACGACTGTGTGAGCATCTCTAAGCACACCTGCTATTTTGGTTCCCGTATGTGCAGCAGCTCAAAGCTCGTAGTGCTGAAAGAGTTGTGCCAATCACAGTGATGCATGGCAGCAACAGCTCAACAAATAAAGAAACAGCCTTTCCAGGAAATCATATTTTGAAATGTGCTTATTTGCTTTCTTGCATAAGGACTGGAAGCTACTCTCCAGAGAGAGACTGAACTATTTCTCGATGGGTTCACCGAGTGAGTTTTGGAGTCGCCGCTAGATTGACAGGCAAGTGAGAGGAACCAGGAAATCACTGCACCTGCCAAGATATCGTCCCACGCAAAACCCCAAGAAAACTACAATTACAGTCTCGACATTACAGGTGACACGAGTGGTATCAATCATCTGGCTCAAAACACAAAAAGAGTATTTTCCGAAATGTCAAACCATCCGTTTAACGACCCACGTTGCGTTTCTATATGTTGCTTGAAAGTCCATAAAATTTAATGTAATGTGCCTTCGAGTCTGGCAGCTTGACAGTTTTATTAGCGCTGCACATATAGCGGCTCTCTTAGCATCAGGATCCGGCGTGATCAGCAGTGCCGCAGTTTGACCTCGGCTGTTATTAGGAGATTGTTTGTTGCGGTAATGATTTGTGCCCAGTGAGATCAACAGTAAATGACAAACATGACTGCAAGCGTCAGACCTGCTCTGAGGTGCTCAGACAAACACACAAGACTGCTCTCCCACTCACAGACACACAAAGTGTTCCAGCCAGGGGGCTGCGCTTGTCCAATCGATAGACAAATTAACAACACAAATTAAATGTGTGCAATTACAATGCCCTTGCGGAATGAGCAAAGTTGGCCGGCAGGGAGTCAGATAAGGCTTGCCGAGAGTTTGTGTTTATTTCAACTTTTCTCTTGAACCAAGAGGAGCATATTGTCTCGACTTAATATAGATGTGTATTTGTTGATATTGTGCTGCTATCCCAAAGGAGGTCTGCGTGATGAATTAAAGCCATAAATACAAAAGAAAATGGATTGAGCGAACAGCAGCACACATAAATACACAGATTCGCTTTGGCATTACCTTCAATTTCCACAGCTATGTAGCAGCACCCCCCAGCCTAGCTCTACTGTGGCTTTCAAATGGGAACTGCTGCTGGATGTGGAGATCCAATATGCGTCGGCTGTGGGGCTAGCTAGCTAGCTGACAGATCGTTTATACAAGACGTTGTGTGCTATATTCTCGCTGTTTCGCCTGCTGATTTGTACACAGACTGACTTCTGTGGGAACATGTGTACATGCGACTGCGTTTGTGTGTTTGTGTGTGTGCGCGCCTTTTAGGAGGGGGGTTATGTGTGTAGCGGTGTGATTTGTAATGCTGTTTATGCAGTCCATATGCTCTCGCTGTGACTCCTGTGTATCCTCGGGCCGTCAGACGAGGAGGACATTTTTCATATTTAAGAGCCCCCCCCTCCACCTCTGTGGGAGTTCAAACCCGACTTGCACACAAAGCATACACTTTCTCGCCCTCTTAGTCTTTCTTTCTCTCACTCTCTTTGCCTCTTGTCGCTCTCAGAGTAGGAGGTAATGAATTACGTATGAGTAGCAGAAACGAAGCACGGTTATGTGGATGAGCCCTTTAAGAGCAAAGTCTTGTCTTAACCCCTGGTACACCCAGAGCATTTAAAAAGAGCGCTGGTCCCTGTGAAGATGTTCACATCTGGCCTGCCAGCCCGCTGCACTTCCTGCTAACCTCTCAATCCTTTTCTTCTTTTCCTAACCGGCTCTGTTTGTTTGTCTCTGTGTTACTCTTTCACTCAGTGGGCTTCTGTTTGCCAGAGCACCAAAGGAGAAGTTCAACAGTAGTTCTTATGCTACAGTTATGTTGGGAACAATAAAGATTTTTATTACTATGTTATTTTATCAGTGACAGATAAAATAGTAATAACTGCATATCCAGTGACTCTTTACTTAATAAGCAGAAGACAGCTGAGGGATGGAGTGTCTTCTTCACCTTGGTAGGTATATTCCTGGAGACGAAAGTAATCACACAGTGTGGTGTCTCACATCATTCAAGTGACCCGTGGTCTAATTTTTTCAGTGTAGCAGCCGGGACATTTGTGACCTCATAGATGATATCATACTCTTCCGTCAGCTCGCAACAATATCACCAGTTCCTACAATGTAGTTTATAAATAAACCAATAAAAATGCTTTAACCTCCTAAGACCCGAACTCATTCACGGCATGCATTTTTAATTTCTCTTTGATATTTGGGCATATTGGGACCTGATGAATGTAAAAACTACGGAGCCCCGCAGGGGACATGGGAGAAAAAAAAATTAAGACGGACTTTTGCGAGATCTCGCAAAACTAACTCGGGATCTCGCAAAACTTTTGCGAGATCTCGCAAAACTTTTAGCTGCATTCTTCGGACGCCGGCTCGAAGCCGACCGGGAGGTCGAGGCACGATGTGCCGGGAAAGCGGTATTCCTCCCGGTTGTAGTAGGTCGAGACCTACTACAGCCGACCTACAGAGGCGAGATCTCGCAAAAGTTTTGCGAGATCCCGAGTTTGTTTTGCGAGATCTAGCTGCTAGCTGTTAGCTTGCGGCCATATTATCTACCTCGGGAGTTCAGTCATGTGATCTGTGTGTGTGTTTACATCCCTCCGAGGGCCAACGCAACAGCTGCCTGTGAGAAAATACACACAGTCACAGCAAGACTTCAGACACAAAACCCCGAGGCTTTCATTATTATATCTGGAGACTTTAACCATGCCACACTGGACTCTACTCTGGCTGCTTTTCACCAGTTTGTGAATTGTCCCACAAGGAGCAACAGGACAATTGACCTACTGTATGCTAATGTGAGAGATGCATACAGAGCCACCCCCCTCCCCCCACTAGGGAAGTCAGACCACAACCTGGTTTACCTACAGCCACAATACACACCCCTCGTCCAAAGGCAGCCTGTCACAACGCGCTCCATCCGGAGATGGATCCCAGAAAAGGAGGATGCTCTGAGAGACTGCTATGACACCACAGACTGGGATGTGCTCCTGAGCCCACATGGTGAGGACATAGAGGGGGCGACACTGTCTTACAGACTACCTCAACTTTTGTGTGGACACAGTCGCCCCTGCTAAGACGGTACGGTGTTATCCTAATAACAAACCGTGGGTAACACAGGAAGTCAAAGCTGTCCTCAACATGAAGAAGAAGGCTTTCAGGAGCAAAGTGAAGGAGGAGATGAAAGCAGCACAGCGGGAGGTGAAACGCTGCCTGAGGGAAGCAAAGGACACCTACAGGAGGAAGGTGGAGCAGAAGTTGGAGAGGAACAATATGAGGGAGGTCTGGAATGGTGTGAAAACCATCACAGGCCACAACACCAAGAAAAGCACAGTGGGGGGGACTGTGGAGAAGGCAAACGAACTCAACAACTTCTTCAACAGGTTTGACCAGCCCACAACCCCCCCACCCTCACCCTCACCTTCACTACAGAGTCCTCTCCCCACTCTTCTGCCTCCCCCTTCCTGACACCATGACACCCCCCTCCTCCAATCCCTCTCTCAGCAGCAAGACACATCCCCCCCTCCCCTCCTCCCAAACATCTCCCAGTGTCACAGTGGATCAGGTCAGGAGGCAACTGAGGAAGCTTCGCCCCAGAAAGGCAGCAGGCCCAGACAAGGTGTGTCCTAGGATGCTTAAGGCGTGTGCTGCTGAACTTGGGGAGCCGCTACAACGAGTCTTCAACCTCAGTCTGCGACTGGGGAGAGTGCCCGCCCTATGGAAGACATCCTGCATCGTCCCGGTCCCCAAAAAGAACCGGCCCAATGAGCTGAATGACTTCCGACCGGTGGCACTGACGTCACATCTTATGAAGACTCTAGAGCGGCTCTTCCTCAACTTCCTCCGACCACAGGTACAACATGCCCAGGACCCACTACAGTTTGCATACAAGGCGGGTGTCGGAGTGGAGGATGCCATCCTGTACCTCCTACACAGAGCTCACTCACACCTGGATGGGGGAAAAGGCACGGTCAGGATCCTGTTTCTTGACTTTTCCAGTGCCTTTAATACCATCCGGCCCTGTATGCTTCAGGAAAAACTGAACAGGATGGAGGTGGACCCCTGCCTGGTGGCTTGGATCTCCGACTACCTCACCGACAGACCACAGTACGTCAGGCTGAAGGACATCACGTCTGACACAGTGGTCAGCAGCACAGGAGCACCACAGGGAACTGTGCTGTCCCCTCTTCTCTTCACCCTGTACACCTCTGACTTCTGCTACAACTCTGAATTATGCCATATTCAGAAGTTTGCAGATGACACGGCCATCATGGGGTGTATCTGGGATGATCAGGAAGAGGAGTACAGAAGTCTGGTGAGGAACTTTGTCGCATGGAGTCACACAAACCACCTGCAACTCAACACCTCAAAGACCAAGGAACTGGTTGTGGACTTCGGGAGGTCTAGAGCAGGTCCACTGCCGGTTCAGATAGAGGGGGAGGAGGTGGAGGTGGTCAACAAGTACAAGTACCTCGGGCTGTGGGTGGACAATAAACTGGACTGGTCATGCAACACAGAGCACCTGTATAAAAAAGCCCAAAGCCGACTGTACTTCCTCAGGAGGCTGAGGTCTTTTAACATCTGCAGGAAGCTCCTGAGGATGTTTTACCAGTCGGTGGTTGCTGGAGTACTTTTCTATGCTGTGGTGTGCTGGGGGAGCAGCACAGCAAAGAAGGACTCATCCAGGCTGGAGAAACTGATCAGGAGGGCTAGCTCTGTGGTCGGCATGAAGCTGGACACTCTGGTGACAGTGGCAGAGAAAAGGACATTAAAGAAAGTGATGGACATTATGGACAATGCCAGACATCCTCTGCACACGGCCATAAACAATCAGAAGAGTCTGTTCAGTGACAGGTTGCTTCTCCCCAAGACAAGAACTAACAGACTTAAAAACTCCTTTGTCCCACACGCCATCAAACTGTTTAACTCCTCTCTGGAGGGGAGAGGGAGGGGAAACAGGAGGACAAAGGAGGGGGAACAACTAAGCTGTAGTGCCTCTTCACCTCACTGTGCAATACCTTGTGCAATACTTTTTGTAAATAGTCAACAGTGCAATAGACTCAATACTTGAAATGTGCAATTCACTTGTATTTTATTTTTTATTCCTATTTATTCTATTTATCCCCTTTGTATATTTTATTTATATTTGTCTCTGTATTTATATATGTGTGTGTGTGTGTGTGTATATATATATATATATATATATATATATATATATATATATATAACAATTCTGTAACTGTAACTTCGGTCGTTGCTGTGCTTTTTGGAAGTCGAATTTCCCAGAGGAACCCACCCGAGGGATTAATAAAGTTCTATCTTATCTTATCTTATCTTATCTCGCAAAACTTTTGCGAGATCCCGAGATAGTTTTGCGAGATCTCGCAAAAGTCCGTCTTAATTTTTTTTTCTCCCATGTCCCCTGCGGGGCTTCGTAAAAAACAAAGAATTGCCAGATTTTTTTTTTTTTACCTAATTTTTGTTTCTAAGAAAAATGAGAGTCACATATGAGGATATTTGTTTAAAATTTTGATAGAACAATAACAGTATAACGTCCTCGTAAGTGGATATCAGGCCCTTGTAGAGCAAAATTGAGTATTTGGTCTAAATAACCCAAAGTGTGGTGTCCACAAGGTTAAATGAGCTTCAGTTCAAAAAGCCAAGATTCGAGAATGTTGTCAGAGATCAAAGATCGCAGAGGTTAACCATGGAGTGAAGCATCCACCTGTGCTGAAGCTTGTATGCCTGTGACAGCGGGTGCTGCACTAGATTTCCTAATTGCTTTTCCTGTTCAGGCTCCAGCTTTTCTCACATCCAGTCGGCAAGAGGAACGGCAGACTGTATATAAAAGACAGTTGTAGCCTCCAGGTCTCAAAATTGAAGTCAGTGGAAAAGTGCACTAAAATTTCGATTCTCTTTAATGGCATCCATGGGGTGACTCCTCTGGTTGCAAAAAAGAAATGTAATTGTTTGAAAGTCTGTGAGAAAACAAAACTATTACTCCTGACATTTTGAGTATATGGGATCATGTCCTAGTATGTCCTTTTTAGCAGCAAAAAGAATGCAAGGTGAAGGTGCTTTTATTGTGAAAGCGATCCAGGAAGTGAGGACAGTGGCCCAGGTTTGTAGCAGATTTTGGGAAACATCAGTGGTGAATAATCCTGACGTTCTGTGGTCGAAATAAACAAAAGGTATTCACACACGCTTTAATTGATGTTAGTTGCTCATTAACAAAAACAACAGAGAATAATTCAATCAAATAAAAATCTTGACTTCTGTGATGATTTTAAAAGATTAAAGCATTTTTTTGTCTGTTTTCTCTGCTCATTACTTTCTTCTCGCTGTTGTTTTGTTTGCATTTTCTGCCCATCTGTTGTCACCTTCTCTCATCTGCTACTTTCTCCCAGCTTTGTCTCTGCTGTCACTTCCCCCCTCCCACCATTACTTTTTCCTCATGTCCTCTCCTTGCGTTTTTCCTCCTCCTTTCCCCTCCCGCTTCTCTCCCATCCATGCTTCTTATTCCTTCTTTCCTTGTATTGCGTCTTCCCTGCGTTACTTTCTTGACACCTCTGAAGTTTGTTTTATTCTCCTGGGGAATGTCACGTCAGTAGGGTTGCCAACTCCCTGAAAAATAAATAAGGGACACCTCGTGGCCAGGGCCGGGCAACCCAGTTGTCTTCACCCTTCCCAGTGTGGTAGCTCTTTTTTTGTGTGTGAAATTATTTTTTAACCATTTGACTTGAATTTGATTTAAGCAGATGCATATTCTTTGTGATATGACCATATGGGAAACAAATGATCATTTAGCTGTTTATTTTTAGCTCAAAATGACAACATTAACACAGTAAAACAGGTCTCTTTCTTAAACAGAAGCCTGTCATGCTTAGCTTTTGAGGATATAAGTAAATCTTTCTTTAAAAGAACTCTGTCCTGCTTAACTTAAAATTATATAAATTAATAGAAAACAATAGAACAAAATCATTCTTGTAACTGTGCACATTTAGTGCATTTAGTACAACTGGCTTCAGTTGAGGTATTATTTCAGCTTTTCTAAAGCTAATCAGGTTTGTAAACCCGCTTGTTCCCATGATTACACATCATAACTCATCATCATTATTCACCTATGTATTACTTTTATGTATTAGTGATCTATTTGTTGTAATCATCTATCCTTGCAGTTGTTTATTACACAAAATAAGTTATATTATCACACTTCTGGCCACATAGCGCTGATATTCACTGCACATGCCCATATTAACCTTAACCAGAGGGTTTAAACAACAAACCAGTGTTTACATACCATATCTGCTTCTGCCGTGGCCTGGTGGACAAGAAATTGGTTAAGGGTTCCCCGAGCTTTCACGCCCCTCATGTTCTTCATGTGCCCACCACTAGAAGCATGCCTATGGAAAAAGTGCGCCGGCACACAGTGCAGTGTGCTTTAAAGGTGTTATGGTGTATTTTCCCAGCCAGGTGTTTCCCTTTTCCCATTCCTCCCAGTACTTTTGCAGCCTATTTTTCTTTCTCTGGGCGAACAAACATTGCTGCTCTAATGCTGGGCTTACACTGTGTGATTTTTGGCCCATTTTGAGCCAATTTTTGAGTCGTGCGACCGATTTGGTGATCGGCCCGATTTTGGCCTTCATCGTGCATCGTGTAGTATACGTGGGGTAACGAGAAGCGATTAACACCTCGAGCAGCTCCCGATCATCAATCGCTCGTGAGCCGCTCACACTGCTCACGCGCAAACACGTAAACGTCGGTGAAAAAGACGGCGCAGCACGGCTGTGCAGCGTGTGATCTGGACACAAGCGATGGAGGCACAACTTGTAGAACTTTGGAAAGCTCATCCGAGCCTTTTCGATGTGGCATCACAAAATTATCACGACCACAACAACCGTGAAAATAGTTGGATTTACATGCTGCTCATTCACAGCTGCCTGATCATGTTTTTCATTAGCAATTTAGCAAAGTTGATGGTGGTGGTGTGTCTGTGTGAGTGAAAGACAGAGAGAGAGAGAGAGCGACAGATTTTCTGTTATAACCTTCATGTTATGGAGGCACAGTGTGAGCACTCAGGTCGCATCAGAGCATCGGGCCGTATAGTGTGAGACCTGCATCGTGACCTACCAACTTCTAACCCCTGTGAGTCAATCGTGCAGTTTGAGCAGGAGCTGAATAATGTGACTGAAAATCGCACAGTGTCTGCCCAGCTTTAGGTGTACTGTCGTCCGAGACTTGCACCGCAGTGTCGGCGTTTGTTTCCCTGTTGGCCATGCTTGTTGTTGTGGTCATCTGTTGTCTTCCGGTATTTTCTCCGTAAGCGACCTTTCCTCGACCAATGAGATGAGCGGTAATCTGAATTGTCATACTCGAATTGTCATAAGTGTGCTGTCAGCTCATTGGTCACAAAGCAGGAGAGGGGCTGGGAATTATGCTTTCAAACAAAGCGTTAATTCCATTAACATTTATAGACTACTTTTGATTCTCACTGTATTACGGGACAAAGTGCGTCCCTTATTAGCTCAATACGGGACGTGTACTTTTGTTTCTAAATACGGGACGATTCCGTATTTTAAGGGACGGTTGGCAACCCTACACGTCAGTCCTGACAGGTAGGCTTCTTGGCAGCGGCGGACAATCAGCTGGTCAATCTGCAGTTGAGCTTGTTTTGGGTGCCTGTTTATGTGTGCACTTTTCTGCACCTGCCTCCACCTGTGTGTGTGTGTTTGTTTGTTTTTTAATACATTCACAAACTGTTTTTCTGTTAGGTTTATGCAGGTGTCCTTTTCTGGCTGTCACTGTATTACCAGCTTGGACTTATCTGGATGCTGCAGTGTTGGAGGGTTTGGGGTGAGCATTGGCATAAAGATAGATTCAAGATAAGAAGAAATTCCCCTGAGGGTGGGGATGGGGCAGTCTGAAGAATTGCAATTGAAAGACTTAGATATGCGAGATAAAGAAGAAAAAAAGTTGAAGGGTCCCAAGCAGGACAGTAAATGAGAAGGGAATGAATGAGGCAGCTTAAATGTCGGGGAATGAGCTGAGCCTAAAGAGAACAATGTACAAGTTAAACAAAGGAGGAAAGCTCTGACTTGAACTGATATATTGAATTTACTCTGTTCTTTTTGGTGAATTGTCTGGCCTTGGCCAAAGTATTAAAATTAATTGGATCATTCTTGAAGTGTTGCATCTACTCATCCTGCAGCTCAATGTCCAGGAAATTGAATGGGAGTTGAGAGGAAAAGAGAGGCCAGCAACAAACTTGCTCTAGCTGACTGCGGTTTGAAAAATGAAAGTGCCAGGGCTTTGTTTTTCTTTTTTCCTATATGAGAGGTAGCGTAATGAAGAATGGGGCTCTCATCACAAAGCCACATCTCAGGCTTGGCAAAGCAATTATAAAAGACCAGCTTATCATGTGCTCACTAGGACCGAATTTCAACAAGTCCTCCAAATAAATAATGATATTGGTCGTTCAGAATGGCCTGTGCAAGCGTTCCACTTTAAACATGTGGAAAGGCCAGTGTGGCTATGGCTGACCTACAGGAAGCTGAAAAGGAGAGTTTGACTCTCTCTTGGTATGTATGTGTTTCTTTAGGTTTCACTTTCAGCAGCTGGTTTTACCCACTGTTACCTAACGGAGACAGGTACTATAGACTGAAATGTTAATACAGCTAAACTACAAAAATAAATAGGTTACTTTATTTGCATCTATTATGTGGAAGACAAATGTTGCATACAGTATTTTATTTTGAATGCCAGCTTTCCAATCTTTTTCATTAAGCAGTCTATACAATAAGCCAAATGCATCTTCATTAATTCCTTTTTAAAAACTGTTATTTAAGCAGCTCTGTCTGGTAATGATGGTGTTCAGCAGGGATGCAACTGTAGATCAGGACTTATTTTTATGAGCTGTACAATTCTTTAGATGTTGACCGCAAACTGGAGTCATTCTCCGTTGGTGAGGGACATGCTGTGCAGAACCCATATAAAGTGAGATATCAGGTCACCTCTTGCACTCTTTAGGTTTAGGAAAAGATTGTAGAAAGAAAAAGACACTTTTAGAAGGGAGCTGACAACACACTGAAAAACAAACCTATTGAATCTCCTCAGTAAAATTGGTAAAACCGTTTGCATTTGATTTTTTTTTAGTATATTTTGGACCATGTTTTCAGTAAAGAGTACCCAGACCTAACAGCTAACATACATGCTAATGTCAAATGTAATGTCTAACATTTCTCAATAAATTACACAACTAATAACGTTAGCTCTTAATCTCTTTGCAGTGATAACTGAGGAAACATCCTTCTGAATTATTTTGACTATTTTTTCTTCATTACACCGTAACAATGTGGCAAGTTGGTGCAGGTGAAAAGCAAATGTTAAAAGTTGCTATACCAGGAATTTAACCAAGAACTAATAGTTCAATTCCCAATGCTGTTGGCTTTTGTGCCCATGTGAGATACACTGTAACCAATTAGCTATCTGGTTACTCCCAGAGTTTATTTTTAACACTACAGTTAATGAGTCTCACTATATTAATGCAAGGATGGTCATCAACACACCGCCACTCTACATTCATGGTGTCAGACACGTAGCTACTCGACAAAGCCATCGTCTATCATTGTTCATCATCATTGCTAACAACTCTACTTATTTAAGGGGAAACTTAGGTTTGTTACAAAAAATCAGACACAGGCTCCAGATGTAGATATAAAATGTATTGTAACATTTGTAAAATGTATTTACACTTATTAAATATTATATATGTCATTTTCTGACAAACATTACTTGTGTTAAAAAGAAGAAGAAGAATCTGCATGGGTTGCATTGAACTCTCTGGCATCTTTTCAGTGATAATGTTTCTGCACACAAACATTAAAATAATCACATCTGAATACATGTCATAAGTGAGGCTGATAAAAAAATAATAAAATAAAAACAGTGCTGCACAAAAGCACGGTAAAAAGTGAAAGCTGTCAGTAGAAAGCAATGGTGACTTATTTGAAAGTGGCACAATGTAAAATGTCAGTTACCGTGAAGAAGTTAATGAAAGAGTGAAGCAAGTCAGGAGGTAAAAGACACAGACAGGAGATGAAAGAGTGCTGATAGGCAGACTGACATCGCAAGAAATGCAGCAAGAGGGATGACGAAAGCAGAGCTGAAGTCAGACACACACAGCGGATTGAAGAGCGCTAAGAAGGGAATTTGATTTTTGTCAGCCTCTTTTGACTTCAAACTTCAACTGACTGCAGCGTGAAGACAAATGTCAGAGTGCAGAAGTTGTGAAATCGATGCCAGAGTTTTTTCTGTCTTAATTATAATTCTAACATATACTGAAAGTACTTCACTTCGCCAGACTCGGAGTTAACAGAGAAAAGCCAAATGGGAGTATTCTAAATGAACCCTAAGAACAAATGCTTTAGTTTAAATTAAATACCTAATTCTGGCAGTGGGTGTGTGGGATTGTAGCTTAAGAGGGGGGGGGGGCAGTGGGTAAAACTGGGAATAATAAGTTGTTGGACATGAACTGTGACGGCCTATTATTATTTTTAATTGAATATAGCCAACAGAGACATGCTGCCGTATTGACATGAGCCATAATTTCAAAACATAATTACGACATATTTTGTGAAGTCGCTGCAGTCACATTTGTAACTCTTTTCACTAATTTCTAATTGGATCGTACTCTTCATAAGTTTTTTTTCTCACCGCTGGAAAGTGGAAGTGCAGACTGTGGACTAATGGGACAGTAAAAAAGTTCTTAATGTGATGATCAGCTTCATAAGAGTCATGCACGAACTTGACCTACTTTTCACGAGCAATGTCAGAGACAGTATATAAAAGAAGGCGGTAGCTATGGTGGCATCACCCTCTGGTTTAAATGTGTTATGATCAGCAACATCCTGGATTTCTTAGAGCCAGAAGTGACCATATCAGCCAAGTGTAGCGAGTTTTATAGTGTTCCATATAACTTGTACACAGTTTAGTGATTCATATTAGGTGGTGGGGGGACGTCTAGCTGAAGACACCAGCTATAGCTATCTGTATCAGGAGTTACCTGCCAGTCAACACAGCCACACCTCTGTGAATTCAAACTTTACAACTGGATTGGTTATATATGTAATTTAGTGTATTTTTAAATGAACCTCTAGTGCTCATTTCAGGAAATGTAGTTTTGGATACTGCTTCACCCAGAAGTTGCCATTTGAACATTAGAAGTGATAGGAACGACGATGAAATGACCCAGATTTATCCGTTTGCCTTAATGAAAACAGACCCCGGAGACTCTTTGAACACTGTTGGAACCATTAGAGGCCTAAAAATACTTCAATGAGTGGATATATCGGAGACCTTTTTCCACTGAGTCAATAAATTGACATTTAGAAAGTCGTGGGTGAGAGTTCTGATGCAGACTAAGTACAAGCTGCTGTTACGTGAACTAAGAAGTCCCTTCAGTCCCACAGTATAAGCAGATGTTTAGTGTTCACTGTTATGTGTCAGCATGAACTTTTGAAGTTCGGCATGCGTGATGATGGATTGCCAATGCCGGTCGGTCTCTTATTTCCTTACACATGGTGCAAAGCACACAGGCAGTCTTAACCACTTCATTAACTTTTAATTTCCCATTTGAGTAAGTCAGAAAATAGAATGTAATAACTTTTGTCTGATGTTTGTTGACTGCCATGAAGAAAAAAACTAGATCACAGCAGCCTCTGTGCAATAATCCTCATTAGAGCAAATATACAGAGACAATATTGGCAATTTGGTACATTATGTTGGGGTGCATTCTTTAATAAATAACTTTTCATACACCACTTAATTCTTTGGCATACATTATTCTGTTACAGTGGTTTTGCTGCTGTTTTCGAGACTTCAGTACCAGCACCAGATTGGTTGTCAACAGAGCTAAAAAGTGCTCATATTGCAGCTCTGAAAACTAATTTCTCAACTCACCCCTCACCTATCATCCCTCTCGTTTTCTTTCTCTGTCTAGAGCTAATAGACGGGACCCCCACCTTGAAAATCAACCATGGCTCGGGCACAGTGGTGCTACAGTTGCCAGGCAACGTGAACGTGGCAGACAGGCGGTGGCATCGGCTGGATGTCCGCAGCAACAGCAAGGTGGGTCGCTCTCTCCATTTAACAGCAGCCATCATCTATTTAGCAAATAAGTTCAAATAAATTCACATCGCACTGAAAAAAATTTTTTTTTTATCCAGTTTTAATGAGATTGTTTTTGTTTTACTTTTAAAGGCACATCTAATATTTTCATGTATTCAAAACACATGGATTTTTCTTTCTTGAATATAATTTGTTCTTACCTTTACCATACATTGCATTCACCTTCTGCAATCATGTATAAATGTCACTGTCTTTGCATTAGGGGATATGATGCAGTAAGTAAGCTGCTCCTTTAGTTGTGCAGATTGTGAGTAACAAGCCTACAGGTCATTTATTTAGGTAACATTAGCACCAGAGTGATTCTGGATCTTTGGCCCACGTGCTAAGTGATGAATCAACCCAATGTTGGTTGAAATATACTGGCTGCTTTACTTTGTATATACATATAAATGCATGCAATGTGTTATTAATCTTGGATAAAACGACAGTAGTGCGGTCATTTTTTAAAAACTTACCAGAAATGTATTGCACAAGATAGTTAGCAGTTTTACAGGAACACCCTGCTAGTCTGCTCAGCTGTGATTGTAAAGCTCGGAGCTGAAGTCGCTCTTCTGGTTAAAATATGTGATGCACACTTTTGAAATTACCCCAAACATCAGATAAGAGCCCAGAATAGTCCACTAACATTCCTTCAAAATGTCCTTGTATTTAGAAGATTTAAATTGGTAATTTCTTGGGAATACTTGTTAATTTCTTAACATATAAATGCACATGACAAGTGCCATTCAAGTTGGAATTATTGTTAATTGTTTGACAGTCCAAAATAAAGACTACATGGCCAGCAGGAAGGGGATGGTCATAGCTGGACCACTGATTGTGCCAGAGTCTATAAGAAGGTGACTCTCTGGCTCCCCTGAATAGTAACCTCAGTAAACACTTATACATTTATGGTCTCATTTGCTAGTTTAAAGTTTTATTTTATAGAGCATTAGTGCTCATTGGTTAAATTATTCCCCCATTTAAAAATAAAATACATAACAAAAAAGTGTCCCCATATCTCATCGAGAGGGAGAGACCAAAAATATTGACACTGAAGCTCTAACATGGGAGTTCATTGTTTTATAGGCCATGTCTCTTTTTTATTTACAGTCTTTGGGCCAAAAAATTTACACCATGTCAAACTTTTGAACTGAATGTTCTTTCTGGTATATTTGATAAAGCTGCTGATTTGTATGTATGATCTCAGAGATGAGGTTATATATTTAGTATATGTCCTAGACTTTAAGCATCGCCCATTCGGCTCCACGCAAACCTTTTTAATATTGTTATTTTCCAGGAATCTAAATGGGGAAGACGTCGTGATTAAGTATTATAAAACTGTCTGCAGTGTAGAGTACAAAGGAGGATAATTGCAGACAGATGATTGCAGTAGCCCTCTTGCAACATCTTCTGCCCCAAATAATTGCAAGTTAATTAAATTAGTGTGAAATTGGACTAAATCTTTATGTTGTTAAGATTATTCCGCATATTATTCGCCTGTCGTATATCAATGACAGTTCCTGCTTCTATTATTAGATGCTGTGACATAATGAAAGCTGCAGTGTCACTGTAGGCTTTGGGCGCCTGGCTGCATCTCAGCCTTCTTTCATCCTAGCATCCCACTTCAGTACCACTTTAGAGCACTTCAGTAAAAGCACAGGACTGAGTCACATTTTTTTACACACACGGCCAGTGTGAAGCCTTTTCATATTCAGCTCCATCAGAGGCCTCTCGAAAACCTAAAATTGAATAATTACACTTATGTCACCCTTAATTTATAAATGGCTTAATTTAGCTCATTACTCAAAGACCTGCAATGTTCCACAGACCGCCCTTCAAAAGCACACTTATTACGCTGCCTTGAGTTCAGATTATAAGAAAGGAGACGCCGTTAGAGAGCGTTCACTCTCGCTACTCACTAGTGTGACTAAAATTTGTGTCTCATTTATGGCTTTTGCCAAACTATTCAATTCGGTAGAAAACACCAATTTTGTTCACTGTTTTTTTTTAAAATTTCTTTTGAATGAAAGGAAAACAGCTTCAGGCTCAGCTTCCCATCACCACACGTACAAACACAGGGAAATTTGTTCGATATTGAGAATGACAGCAGCCAAAGGAAAGCATGCAGTGAGACTTTCGGGTAATGCGATAGCATTATTCGGAATCGCGTGAACACTAGAATGCATTCAGACTTTTGTTATTACAGCGAGGATTATTCTGCACCACAATGGTATTATTCTAAATCACATGTGAATCTATTCATTTGTCCTGAATAGTCAGCTGCGGCTTATCCAACCTGGTTGTGTGACAGCATGAGATCCAAAGCAGGAAGGACAGAGCTGTTGTTGGGAGATTTACTCTGTGATTCAGCAGCCAAGAACCAAGAGCAGTGTTTTTGTTTTTTTGTTTTCTTCAAATTAAGTAACATTTGTGAAAATGATAGATCCAAAGAACCATTGTTTCGCTGTCCTTCGTTAAGAATCACATTGATAAATAAGTAAACCACGGTCTGCTAACAGGAACATGACTTGATTAAACTAAAATAAATTATTTACATAAAATCTGCAGCGTTAGCTGTTGATACAGAGTTTGTATTCATGTTTAATCATGCAAACACGTACTGTTTACGTTACTTTATCGCTGCATGTAAACCCTGTTTTAAAGTGAAATTATCATTATTATTATTAATGATGTAAATATGAGAAAAAACGTGCCAAAATCATACTCGAATGAATGATGTAGGCATCATATTTGGAATCTGTTTTCACACAGAGGTGATACCAGCAGGTGTAGAAACAAAACAACACATAAATGCTGTTCTATGCTGCCTGGTGTGTTTGTTAATCATCTGTAGTGAGTGTTATCCAAATCACAGAGTATTCTTCTTTTAACTGATTTATAACTTTCAATATCTGACAGAAAATAGAATTGGTATTACCAAGCATAATGACATTTTTTCTGTGTGTTCCTGACGTATGTCTGAAAGCTTTTATCGTGGATGTGTGAAAAGTAAGTTAAAGGTGTTGTTTTAGCACACTGATGACTGAAACTGTGCTGGCACATACGGGCTTTTTATCCAGCCGAGTAATTATAATGATTTCAGCGCCAACTTTTTTGGAAGGTTAAGGCAATGGACCAGATTTCCCCCAAAAATTATTTTCAGCCCTCTTACATGCTTTATTCTTTTTTTTCCTGTGATGTGAGCCATCGGGTAGCTGTGTGTTTGGGTTAAAACTTTACTAATTACCACAGGAAGGAGGAGGCATGTTTACTGAGAGGTAAACAGCAGATGGAATAAAGAGTCTAGTTAACTGGAATAAGCTGCTGTGGCTTCTGCTTAATCGCATTCTTGTTAAGGCAAGTCCACATGTTTAAGTTGTCATGCAGCAGAGCAGTGCAGCATGCACTAATGAAAGAAATATGAGTCAGATGCCGTTCTCACCATGGTAATAATGCTGAAAGTACGCTCGTTACAGTTCAGAGAAATGACTTATTTGTGATTTATTGAAGCATTATTTGAGTACATCGTGCGCTGGTTTGTTTTCTCTGCAGGAAGTACGTTTCACCCTGGATCGATGCTCAGGGGCAGCGGTGAAGGAACTGGTGGGTAGCTGGTTGACCTCTCAAGACCACTCTTCCTGTGAAGTGATGGGTGTTACGCCTAACACCGACAGGTAAAAAGAAGCACCTGAACAGATGCGTGCACACCACAGACTTTCTCACTGCCTCAGACTTGGTTTGCTTGTAATTTGGCCCATGTGTTAGCAGGCTACCATTTTTCAACAAGACTGCAAAAAAGAAAAAGTGTCCTTCAAAGTTCGATTCTGCTGCTTTCATGGTGGCTTGATTCTACTTCTGAATGCTCCCCAGCAGTGGTTGGTTGTTAGTGCTGGGTGACCGTCTCCACCGAAGAAAAAGCTAAATCGCAAACATTTGCAGTTTCTTTAAGTCTTGTCACTTTGCATGGTGAAAGTTACAGCTGCGTTGGTCATTTATTTTATAATGAGAACTAAATATTACGCTGTAAAATGAACGTATAGCCGGATGAGACTGTATGCTCTCTCTTTGCCATAAAACCTCAGAATTATTTTTGCAAAAGTAACAACGAATTTAACCCAAAAAGAAATTATACACCAGATTTAATAGAAACTGTTTGTGTTGTCTTTTATGAGTTTATATACAGAACATGTGATTAAAAAAACAAAAACATATTTGTTTCATGATAAAAACTATGAAAATCTACCAGTAAGCTTTATTGTAATTGTAAAAATGATAATTATTCAAAACTATTTGGCTCAGTGTCACAAAATCTACAACATTTACATTTAAGAAAATGCGACATCCCATTGTTTATATGGGATGTCGTATGCATATATACATTTAAGCCACAGACCTTTTTTGTGCCACAGACCAGTTTAATGTCAGACAATATTTTCACGGACCGGCCTTTAAGGTGTCGGCGATAAATATAACAAAATAAAATGATACGACCAAGACAAAAATTGTGGTATTTTGTAAATATAATAATAAACGTGAATTCACTTTATTAGCAGCGTCCTCCTGAAATGCGGCAACAACATTGAGAGTAACATCCTCCTCTCTGCCCCTTAATGCTCTCTGGTCGCTATGGTAACGCGTAAATATTTCTTTAAAAATATTAAATATTTTTTTAAAAAGACACAACTACAACACGGGAAAACACCCAGAGAAACCGAGTTAACGATAAAAACCCTGAAAACCATAAATTTCACACCCGAACCTCAGCTCTCGTGGCCTGGGATCAGTCCGTGGCCTGAGGGTTGGGGACCGCTGATTTAAGGAACTGCAAATGTAAAGAACTGTCCAAAGTTTTGCAGTTAGCGTTGCAGCCCCATAGACCATCGAAGTATGGTATTAATATTAACAACTAATTTTACTGTTTGGCTGTAATTGTAGTGCTCTTATCAGCGTTCTATGTTTACCAAATGATTGTTGCCATTCCCCTGCGTCTGCCTGCTGTTTGGACGGGGTTGTAGCCCCAAAAACATTAACTTAGATGAAAAATACTCTTGCTGCTGGACAACGAACGTCTATCCTCTGAGATTCTTCCACAGACTGTGGATACTCGTGACAACACCGACAATCAGAGATGGAGAATAAGATTGTTGTTGTTGTTTTAGAGCAGCAACTTCTCTTTCATAAAGAGACAGAAAAAGAAAATAAGGGGCATCCAGAAAAGTAAAAACGCCACATTTTAATTAGGCGACTTAGCAGAATGAACCAGCAGATTTTGTTTGCTGATAACATGTTCGATTTCCTATTTTGAACTGCAAACGGCTGATTAAAATAAGACTGTTAAGTGCTAAAGCAGCAGGTTCAGGCTCTTTCTCATTGCTGCAAAGTCTTATAGTTTTCTGTTTCATCCTTCCTTGCTTTTTGAATGCTTCTGTCACGCTGTGTGTTTTAGACACCTGAACATGAGTCAGGTGCTTCAGCTCGGCGGTGTGAACGAGGACATCCCATACATCTACCCCCAGCTTCAGCACAAACACTTCACCGGCTGCGTCCGTAACCTCATCGTGGACAGCAAGGTAACACACTTTATAATACAATGGCACGCACGCACACCCATACATAACCACACAACCATTAGCACACCAGTATGCAAGCAAAGTTAAACTCACACCTGCACTCCAGCTGATAAATGGATTAATAACAGGCTTCGACATTCACAGTCCCCTTGTGCCATGTGAGAGATGGGTTTTTATGCTTTTAACTGTAATCTCAAAGAAATTTCAAATGTTACACACATGCACTTTAAGAGTGAAATGGAATATGAACCTTTCCCCTCCTACCCAGTCTGACATCAAATCGAGACTTTCAAGTAACCAGCTCTGCCGGAGTTAAAAAGTCAAGGACTCTATACTCAGCCATGACAATCTGAGCCCAGCCCCAACAAAATCCAAATCATTTCTGTATGAACACAGGCTTCTCTTATGATAGCCTCGTGTGAACCTGCAGTCTTCTGAAGCCTGAAATTTTGGTTAAAATTGCACGTTTTGCTACAATTTTTGGTTATGAATCAAATAAAGCTGTGACTGCTAAATTTTGCTCCTGTCCATCTAAAACTGCTGAGCCTCGGCTGCTTTAACTGGTATTTAGACATAAATGTCAGGCTTTTCAGACTGGATTGCCAAAGATTGTGTGAGATGTGGGTTCCCTGATAATCAAAACTCACATGGCAGAAAATTAGAAATTAAATGGGTCTGCTTGGAAGATGTTTGACTTTCAGCTCCAAATAGGTTATGTGTTACCTATTAAACTTTTTTAAATTACCTTTGTTACTCGCTGCTTGTGATAATGTCACATTCTCACTCTGCATCTGTTCAATAGTGGCATTTATGATTCAGACTTCGTTTAAACTGTCCTCCACAGTTAGATGTGTTTTCAATCTGGTGGAAAAATGTCATCAGAATTTTGGGCAATATTGTCTTAATATCTGAAGGTAACAGGGGGCATAGGATACTTGGGTAGGGTGGTGCAGACAAGGATTGTGGAGTGTGTCTCACATGTGCAACTGTTGGGTAGTGCTAGTCCATCTCTATCATGGCATGTCTTCAGGTGCTGAAGGGTGCCCCAGGTTGTAGATGGCTTGTTTACCTTGGGAGGCCTGTGTTGTATTCAAAGGGTGAGCAACTAAACTCTTAACACCAACCGACATCTTCGTTGCGCCCTGCTGGAAGGAGGTGGGCCAAACTGATCCAGAGACGAGCACAACTAGAGGCATCTGTTAATAACCACCACAGTTAAACTTCCTCTGTATAGATTTTGTTGGTAGCAGACCTTTCATCATCTTTCCTGGAGGTGAAGCTAACTTGGATTGAGTTTGGGGTTAGTGGAGGTAAAGCTGTAAAGAAAAGGTGTGCACTTGATTTCTAACATTGTATAAAAGATTTACATAGGCAACTTGTTCTCTCATATTGGTTTCTGGGGTATGCAATAATGTGAGGGTGTCGGCTGCCACCTTGTTAGTGGTCAGATGTTACCATATTTAGATAATACGGTAGCTATGGTTGCTGGCTAACGTAGCTAGTGCAGCTAGCTAATGTAGCTAGTGCGGTTAGCAAGCTGCATCACACAGACAGACAGCCATGTTATGTGTCAGATAGCTCTCAGTCAGTTCAGTGACTCCAGTAAAGAGAAGCAATCCCTAAAAATAGCCATTCACCTATAGCAGCCAATCAAATCATAGCTTTGTAACAGGGAAGTCTGCAGGTAGACTCACTTTTGTAGGCAGTTTCAATGTCCATTAGGGGAACTTTGCAGTTGTGGCACTTTGGCGTGTGCGTCAGAGGTTACCGTTTGGACAAAAGGAAAGACTCACTTTAAAAACAAAGGAAATAGTAATTTCTTTATTCCAATTATCCTTTTTATCTTTTTTCATGATTGCTGGAAGCCAACAGTGTTTTTAAAATCAAATAAAATCACCCAGTTCTGTTTTGACTGCATGTTGCAATCTGCTGCAGCTAGGGTTGCCAACTCCCTGAAAAATAAATAAGGGACACCTCGTGGCCAGGGCCGGGCAACCCAGTTGTCTTCACCCTTCCCAGTGTGGTAGCTCTTTTTTTTGTGTGTGAAATTATTTTTTAACCATTTGACTTGAATTTGATTTAAGCAGATGCATATTCTTTGTGATATGACCATATGGGAAACAAATGATCATTTAGCCATTTATTTTTAGCTCAAAATGACAACATTAACACAGTAAAACAGGTCTCTTTCTTAAACAGAAGCCTGTCATGCTTAACTTTTGAGAATATAAGTAAATCTTTCTTTAAAAGAACTCTGTCCTGCTTAACTTAAAATTATATAAATTAATAGAAAACAATAGAACAAAATCATTCTTGTAACTGTGCACATTTAGTGCATTTAGTACAACTGGCTTCAGTTGAGGTATTATTTCAGCTTTTCTAAAGCTAATCAGGTTTGTAAACCCGCTTGTTCCCATGATTACGCATCATAACTCATCATCATTATTCATCTATGTATTACTTTTATGTATTAGTGATCTATTTGTTGTAATCATCTATCCTTGCAGTTGTTTATTACACAAAATAAGTTATATTATCACACTTCTGGCCACATAGCGCTGATATTCACTGCACATGCCCATATTAACCTTAACCAGAGGGTTTAAACAACAAACCAGTGTTTACATACCATATCTGCTTCTGCCGTGGCCTGGTGGACAAGAAATTGGTTAAGGGTTCCCCGAGCTTTCACGCCCCTCATGTTCTTCATGTGCCCACCACTAGAAGCATGCCTATGGAAAAAGTGCGCCGGCACACAGTGCAGTGCGCTTTAAAGGTGTTATGGTGTATTTTCCCAGCCAGGTGTTTCCCTTTTCCCATTCCTCCCAGTACTTTTGCAGCCTATTTTTCTTTCTCTGAGCGAACAAACATTGCTGCTCTAATGCTGGGCTTACACTTTTGAGTCGTGCGACCGATTTGGTGATCGGCCCGATTTTGGCCTTCATCGTGCATCGTGTAGTATACGTGGGGTAACGAGAAGCGATTAACACCTCGAGCAGCTCCCGATCATCAATCGCTCGTGAGCCGCTCACACTGCTCACGCGCAAACAGGTAAACGTCGGTGAAAAAGACGGCGCAGCACGGCAGTGCAGCGTGTGATCTGGACACAAGTGATGGAGGCACAACTTGTAGAACTTTGGAAAGCTCATCCGAGCCTTTTCGATGTGGCCTCACAAAATTATCACGACCACAACAACCGTGAAAATAGTTGGATCTACACTGCTGCTCATTCACAGCTGCCTGATCATGTTTTTCATTAGCAATTTAGCAAAGTTGATGGTGGTGGTGTGTCTGTGTGAGTGAAAGACAGAGAGAGCGAGCGACAGATTTTCTGTTATAACCTTCATGTTATGGAGGCACAGTGTGAGCACTCAGGTCGCATCAGAGCATCGGGCCGTATAGTGTGAGACCTGCATCGTGACCTACCAACTTCTGACCCCTGCGAGTCAATCGTGCAGTTTGAGCAGGAGCTGAATAACGTGACTGAAAATCGCACAGTGTCTGCCCAGCTTTAGGTGTACTGTCGTCCGAGACTTGCACCGCAGTGTCGGCGTTTGTTTCCCTGTTGGCCATGCTTCTTGTTGTGGTCATCTGTTGTCTTCCGGTATTTTCTCCGTAAGCGACCTTTCATCGACCAATGAGATGAGCGGTAATCTGAATTGTCATACTCGAATTGTCATAAGTGTGCTGTCAGCTCATTGGTCACAAAGCAGGAGAGGGGCTGGGAATTGTGTTTTCAAACAAAGTGTTAATTCCATTAAAAGTTATAGACTACTTTTGATTCTCACTGGATTACGGGACAAAGTGCGTCCCTTATTAGCTCAATACGGGACGTGTACTTTTGTTTCTAAATACGGGACGATTCCGTATTTTAAGGGACGGTTGGCAACCCTAGCTGCAGCTACTAATTTAAATTAAGTGAGAGAAGTGAACAACGGGTAGTAGCGTATTTTTGCTGGACCATTTCAGGGAAGTTATTCAAATGTTGGAGTGGAAGATTTTGACTAAATGCACACTTTTATTAAAAAAACATCACAGGAAATTTATGTGGACAGGCCTGGTATGCTTTTAAATGCAGATGAGCAAAATAGTTTTTCTCCTGCTGATTCCGCTTCCATCGCATTATGCCAGCACTGCGTATGATGGATTTCTTTCTTAGAGTTAAAGCACATAAGCCCCACATAATGGACGTGGAGGAGATCATATTTCTAGGTATAAAACGGAGATTGGTTTGTACAGTTTAAGATTATATTCTAAATAATTTATGAAATTATATTTCACTAGTCATAACAGAGTATATTATATGGCTCAGTGTTGAGAGAATTACTGTGAGACTGCTGTTCATCATTGTCTGGATTATGGTCACTCTCTAATGTGCGTGTGTGTGCGTGTGTGTGTGTGTGTGTGTATAGAAGTAGTGAGGACCGGGAAAACACTGAAAGCTGGCTCAGAGTGGGTTATTTGTGGCTTGCCTTCAGCCGGGTACACATGAGCATTTAATGCGCTAGGACCGCTGAGTTAATTGATTAGCCCGACCAGCCAACCAATAAAAACAGTCAATAATGTGAGCCTAATATCATGAGCCAACTACTACACAACCTCTCTGTCACTTTAGTCCAATACATGTTCCGTTTAATGAGGTCAGTGTCAGCACAAACGGGTTCATTACCAGGCATATGTCGCTCTCTCGGTGTCCTGCAGACACATCCTCTGTTTCCAGCATTAAGTAGTAATTGGTTGTTTGCTAAAAAAAACAGTCATGATGCAGAAGTTTTAAACACATAAAACTGTGCAACTGACAAGTTTCCATCATTTAGTGTGTGTGTGTGTGTGTGCATTTAGTGTGTGTGTGTGTGTGTGTGTGTGTGTGTGTGTGTGTGTGTGTGTGTGTGTGTGTGTGTGTGTGTGTGTTTCCTTCTTTTTTCTTGTGGTCCACTCATATTCTAAGGACTCCTCTTCAGTCTGCTAATAAGGTATTTCTGTGTATGCAGGTGTGTCTGTGTGTTGCTAAGTAATAACCCAGGTGTTTTGTGGGAAAGAGCAGTTATTAGTCTGCACACTTATGTTTAAATGAAAAACAACCTTGGCCAGTCAATTCAAACATCCTTTCGTTCAGCACTCCGGTAAGGTGTGAGGAGCCACGAGGCCTCTAGGGGTGGCTTTTAGAACTGTTGTCTCTATAAACACAATTTATTTGTATCCATTCAGTAGACAATTTGAAAGCTCTGTTAAGATGTTGAATCTCAAGAGCGGTGATATTAAAGGATATAAGTCTGTCTTTCTGCAGTGCTGAAGGCTTGGAGTTAGTGTGGTTTACCTTAGCCAGGGATGTAGCAGGAGGCTGCACAAACACTGTGTACTAATGAGAGGAATCTGCATGATGTGTGTGGGCGGACATGAGTATAATAAATCCCCAAAAGCATGCAACAGTAGGCGTGCTGATGATTAATAATGTTGATGGACATGTTCCGGCATTGTATGATTTTTATTTTTTTCCTTTTCCTCTGGTGTTGTTGTTCCTTTCCTTGCAAAAATGCTCCAGTGTGTCATGTTTGTTGCTATAGCAACATCATCTGTTTCTGCATGGGTGTGAGTGCCTGTCGATGAGGTAAAAAGGTAGCTGATGTTGATATGTCCTCCTCACCGGCAGTATGGGTGGGAATCACAGACGAGCTCACTGCCGCGGCACGATGTGAACAAAAGCAACGTTATCATGACTTTTAGTTTTTATGTACGAATCCAAAACTAACAACACAAAGCAGGGATTAAGAAAAACAGCCCAAAGACAGTAAATGCAATTGCCACAGTGAAGTGAAGGCTACAGCGCTACAGGCCTGACTGCTCACCACTGCCTATTAAAATTTGGTGTCTCAGTAGCTTTAACGTCACTTGTGTTAGCTCAGCGTTGGCATACTGTCTGCACAGATGTTTACAGAGAGCTGATGTTGTGTTAGCAGCATATTATTGGGGCAATCGTAGCTCAAGAGTTGGGAGTTCGCGTTGTAATCAGAAGGTTGCCGGTTCGAGCCCCGGCTTGGACAGTCTCGGTCGTTGTGTCCTTGGGCAAGACACTTCACCCGTTGCCTACTGGTGGTGGTCAGAGCGCCACACTGGCAGGGGCGCCAGTGTCCGGCAACCTCGCCTCTGTCAGTGCGCCCCAGGGTGGCTGTGGCTACAATGTAGCTGCCATCACCAGTGTGTGAATGTGTGTGAATGGGTGGATGACTGGATGTGTAAAACGCTTTGGGGTCCTTAGGGACTAGAAAAGCGATATACAAATACAGGTCATTTACCATTATTGTTTCCGTTTTGGATGCAGTTGCATTTCACCATTGTGCTCTTGCCCATTCATTAAATAAAAATAAAAGTAATGTCTGTACCTCCAGTCCTCAAAGCTGTAAGATCACGTCACCATTTTCCTCTGTATCCACCCGCTATAAGGCTAATTGCTCATACAGAAAAGCAGAGCTGCATGTTTGAATCTTTGTACACAGGCGGAGTGAAGACAGCATCAGGAACTATATACTAATTGTCCTTTATAAGTTATTTATTTAGAGAAATTAATAATGTATTTACAGAAATAACACTTTATTCCAAAAACACCTGCCTGCAACCTGGAATTGGCTAATCAGTCAGTCCTTAATTGGAACAAAATCACAGTTGACCATGGTCAGCTAGCATTAGCATTAGCATTAGCTTTGCCAAAGCTGCACAGTTATTTCTACTGAAGAGTAGCAGCTCATCCATAACATCATTCTTTCAGTTGTTCTCTAAAATCCTGTCTGGGTTTAGTTTGAGTAGATGGGTTGATGTATTCTTCAGTATTTTGGGAAAATCTAAAGAACATCTTGCCTGCCTATATGTATGTTAGCTACAGTCTGCGGTAATGTGCACACAGGTTTAGTTCATATGTATAAAACTCTCACATTGCTAACAGACACAGTGTTACTGAAAGTAAGGAGCTTCTTATGAAACCAAGCTAGTAAACCAGTAGAGAGATTTTGGGAGGCAGAAAAAACTATTCAGAAGCTGCTGAATTTTTCCACAGAATCTGCAAGGCCGCTGAGCAAAGCAAACGTGGTTCATTCTCATGTCTTGAACATTTTTTATGATAGTTTTAGTGTGAAAATCTACCAGTACAAAGGTACAAATTTAAGTAAGTTTTTGGCTTGAAAAATTCTCATCGCAGTTCCCATTGACTAAATTAACACTGCATACCATGTTGTCTTAATTAAAACCAGTGAAGTGTGGTGCATGGCTGCATGTAACCTAAACAGGAAAAGGTGAATGAATTAAAAGGATAAATGAGACTGGAGTAAGCCCGGTGGTAATAGTGAGGTTGCATCCAGGTAAAAAGACAGGAAATGATTTCCTTTTAATATGCTTCTATTCTGGAGCTACCTCTCTGCCTCTCTTACCCCTGCTGTCACTCACCTTTGTCCGTTTTCCACTTTCTCCATCCTCGTCTTATCATTATTCTGCTTTCCTTTCTCCCTTCAGCTCTCAGAGTAGCATTACAGCTTTAAGGTTTTCTGTGCTTTTGACATATCTGTCACTACATTGTTAAGTAGGGAGGTGTGCAGTTACAGCACACTGACTAATAGCTTTTTGAGTGCTACTAGCTATGATTCAAAACTTGATTTACAGAGTTTCTCAGCAAAAAGTTTACCTCATAACAGAAGTTACAGAACACTGTGGACAGATGATGTTTTCTCATTTCACCAAAATATATATTCAGCAAAAAAAGTTCTGTATGTTTTTAGGAAATCATAGTCTAGAATATTGCCTTGTATTGCATTGCATTTTGCTTTTGGCAGGCATGGACACTGGGAGCAATTTAAAGCAGCTAAAATATCTTCTTTCAGACAAGTGAGGGAGTGAAATAAAACCAACATGTGGATGGCGAACTAATAAAAAAAGAAAAGAATTTTTAACGATATGAAACGACATCATCTTACCACATGTTGTAAATTTGAATTCAATACTTATAAAGACTCATTTCATGCTGTTTAGGTGACATTATGCCTGACTTCTGCATGTCATTGTCAGCCATCTTCATTATCACTTCCTCCAAGGTGTGACTGAAGTGCTTCAAGGTTCAGACATTTTGGGTGAAACTTCACTCTTTGCACGGCACACTCCAGCTGCATGCTTTTTCATTTAGAATGTATTTTTGCAGCTGTATTTTTGAGTTGAGCTCATGTATCAGCCAGTGCTGTGCTCAGAGACACACGCATGCACACATACTGGAGCGACACCGATGCTCAGTCGAATCAATGGCAGACACGCCAATATGTCTTTCTGCTTTAGAATGCAGATGTTTGTCTTTCAGTCCTTGGCGATCAACATGATCAGCTCAACCCCAGAAAATTGTGGAGCTGTAGCATTTAAAGGTCAACAACCAATAAGAGCCCTCTTTGCTGGAGGTCAGAACCAATCAGCAGCTCCCTGATGGCATGATTCATTTCACTTTACAATCTTTCACATTCCTGCATCCTCTCTGCGGCACAAACACAACTCATAAAGTTTGGTCCTGGCAGGGAGGTGACTGAACATATTAATGTATTTTATGACATCCGATTGTAAGCGTTCAAGGTTCCTCTGTCCTTTCAGCTCTCCCTGTAGGTGGTCATGCTGTTTCTCTGGTCAAGAGTTTGGTTTCATCATTGTGACGAGAGACTCTGAGAGACAGAGAGATGACAATTTAAAGAAAGAGACTGTCTGAGTTTATGTCTTTCAGTGTATTTTAGAGTTTTCTTCCTCAATCGATTCATTTTCATTCTCTTTGACTTTACTTACCTCTTTCGAATATTCCGACTCTCCCTCTGGCTGCTGACCCCCTTATACGTCTGTCCCGTGTCTTCCCTAATCCCATTTTCTCCGCTGTCACTTTGCCTTTTTGCCTTCTGTATGTAAGCTACTTACTTCTTGGCACCTCTCCCTATTGCCTTCCTCGCATCTCAACTTTTCCACTTTTTCTTCCCTCCTATTTCCGCCTCGTTTTCCTTCTTGCTTTCTTGTTGTTTTACTTTGTTTATATTTTTCCAATTTCACTTCATATCCAGTTTCTCCTTTCTTCAACTTTACCTTCTCTAAATTTACTAATCCTCCCATCTCCTCCCCTGTATCTCTTCCATTCAGCTGTATGATTTGGGCTCCCCGGCCGACTCGCAGTCCAGCTCTCCAGGCTGCCTGACCACAGATAGCAGCTGTGTCAACATGGGCTATCCATCCTGTGGCCACCGGGGTCGCTGTCACGGTGAGTGGGGCTCCTTCAGCTGCCAGTGTATACCCGGATACACAGGACACCAGTGTGAAGAAGGTATGCCAATTTTTTATTATTTTTGTTTTACATTATGCAATAAAATGTTGTTCTTGACAGTAACATTAAAAAGAAAAGAAAATCATCCATGTGGCCTCAAAGATCATTTACTCCCTGTTGACTATGTCAGATTACAGTATGTGAAACGAACACATATTTGGTCATTGTCGGACAAGGAGTTTGTGCTATCACAAAATCGCTCTAAATGCTAAAATGCACACGTCCTTCCCAGCTTATCACTTCAGCTGTGTCACATGGTACAGGCTGTTTCCTCCAACAGCTTCAAGGGATCCTGAGCAGCTTTATTTTCAGTGTAATGTTTTGGTCTTCAAGGCTATAGTAAACATGGCTGTCAGAAATTTTACGGTTAACATTCCCATAAATATTGTTGACGAGAACCCCCTGTTTTGTTACCGGGTAACCTAGACTGTAAAACAGAATAAAAGCTGTGTGGCTCCAAGGCCACAACAACTATGGCAAAGGACGCAGCAGCTGAGGGTGAACCAAAGCATTTAATAAATTAGCTGAGGATGCAAATACAAACATGGAGCACTTCAGTTAAGCTGTTTTCACACAAGCAGCCCTGAACTTTTCCAAGAGCTATCCAGGGGAGCTGGATATGTGAACAAATACATCCAGGCTAGACGTTTTCTTTAACCTGCCAACTCCCGTATACAAGGTTTGTGTTAATGTAAGTTTGTGCCTGTGTGTGTGCTGTGCAATTAACACTAACAAGTGGGTATGATGTGTGGCACCTACCACATGCTGCATCCTGGCAGCGCCACGACACATCACATTTCTAGATGTCTGAACACATGTGAAAGCGGACTATTTCCTGCTGCGTGTTGCATGTGTGAAAGCGCAACTGTGGAAAATAACCCAACTTTATTCACCTGGAAATGCCAGAAGTTAATGTTTTAAAATAGTTTTAGTGGCATTCAGTTCATTTCAGTTTTATTTGCACAGCACCAAATCACAACAGTCTCCTGAAGATACTTTATATTGTAAGGTAAAGAGCCTAAAATAGCAGAGAGAGACTCCAACTATCAAGTGACCCCCTTTTATCAAGCACTTGAGACAGTGGGAAGGAACAACTCTATTTAAGAGGGACATAAGACCAGCTGAGAAACATAATCTCTCTCCAACATGTCCTGCGGGCCCCTTTAAGTTAGACATGCCCGAAACACATCTGTAATCCAGGAGGCATCCTGGGGAGATCCCTATATCACCTCCTGAATGACTGAGCTCTTGACCCTAACTTTACGGTTCAACCCAGACACCTATCAGAATGAGGTCTGCCTGCTCTCTTGTATGTTGTTCTTATTCTTTCAGTCACTCCCAGCAGCCTGTGGCTTTAGGTGAGGGTCAGAAAGTCAACAAGTAAATCGACAGCTTTAGCTTCACACTCAGCTTTCTCTTCACCGTAATGAACAGCGTGCCAAAGCATCTGTTAATCTCCTGCTCTGCTTTACTCCACTCTCACTTGTGAGCAAGACCCTGATATACTTGAACTCCTCCACTTAATGTGTCAACTAATCCTTAACCTGAAGTAGGCAGTTAACCCTTTTCTGTCTGAGAACCACAGCCTCAAACTTGTAGTTCCCGATTCTTAGTCCGACTACACTCGGCACAGCAAATTGTCCCAGGCTGAGCTGGAGGTCACTACTGAATAAACCCAGCAGGGTCACACCATCTGCAAAAAGTAGAGACGAGATCCTGAGACTACCAGACCTCACTGCTGTCACTCATTGGCAGCGTCTATGAATTCTTCCATAAAAATTAGGATGCGCTGCCTTGACTTTTAGGGTTTAAAATAAACAAATTGAATAATGGGGTGTAAGTAGCTTTGTGAAGCGATACCCGGGACATCGCCAACTAGCCATGACAATGCTCCAAGTGTATCGCAGATATATAAATGCAGGCAAGGATGACTCAAGAAGACACTAACGGCACTCCATCAGTTTCCAATCTCAGAAGTACACTGCAGTGTAATTTTTGTTTTACTCACCAAGCAACCTACCCTGCCCCTTGGCCTAAAGAAGATGGCTTCTTCTGAGCCTCTCTGTGCTGGTCGTGTGGTTGTGGAGACAATTGGCTTATTGCAGACTTTTATTGGACTGAGATTGGCTCTTTAATGGCTCTGGTCCTACGTGGCCTCTCGCACACATCCTTGGAGTTGAGGAGGACACCTTCAGTCATGCTTTCTGCTGATCGCAGCACACTAGTCCAGGCTTTACGGTCTTGTTTGGTTTCTGCCTCCTATTTCACAGTGAGACTCAGACACGACTCGAATGTAGAATCTGAAATCGTAACAGGTCAAGATTTGGTGTGCAGTCTGTACAAATGGTTCTTTTCTTCTGTTATGTCTTATATGACAAATAGCGCTCCGGTCGTTAACAGATTAAACCATCTGTGTTTAACATGCAGCCCAGTTCCAATTTACCCCGGTGGATTGCTTTGCAAAGTAAGAAAATTACAAGGAAGTCTCTTTTTTTTGGAATAAAACTGCAATGCGATGCAGTATTAACTGAACTGAACAAATGATAGTGAGTCACTCTCATCTTGTAAAACAAAAACTTGCAAAATTCACTATTTATTCTTTCACTCTTTAATTTAAGTATTTGCCCTTTACTCTGTTGGAGTCTACATGGAAAATAAAAAAGAAGAGGAAAGGAAAACAAATACCCCCACTTCTACTTCAAAGTATTTTGTGTATTTGACAAGCCATCGTTGAATAACGTGAGACTGTTGGTGTAAAATTGATGGTGTTGTTATGTTTTTATATAAACAGCCTGTGGCCGTGAGAGGCAAAGTAAAATTTGAGATGGAGTTTTGGGAGCTTCAAGAGGACATGGCTGATCAGCTGCATATTCCATGCCTAGAAGCACCCCCCCCCCCCCCCCAAAAAAAAAAATTGATTTGACATTTCCTTCAAGTGAGCTCTCATGAACCACTCGACTTTGTCAAAGTTACAAGGGAAGGAGACAAAGAAAAGGAAGAGGTGTGAAAGCGATAGAAGAAAATTTCACTTGCGTACGCCGTGAGATGGAAGAATGGCTTTGAGAGTTTTAGGTGTGCTTGGTTTATTCTGAGAGGCATGCACAAAAACCACTTCTGTGAAAACTTCAAACTCTTAGACAGAGGAACCCAAGCTAAACCAAACATGCATATTCTATCTTGTGCATTTAACATAGTCTTTCTGTCCCCAGCACCGGACTTTTTAAAACTGATTTAGCTGAAGTGACTTGTGGTGTCTTCTCTGTGGAGGAAAGCAGCATCCAGACTGTCTAAGAATTATGTTTTGCACTTGAAATCCTGTTTAAACGTAGCACTATGTGGCTGACCTCTGTGTGTGGTTATGTGTTTGTATCCACCAACACCAGAGGTCCCAGAGTACTCCTTTGATGGCCACAGTCACATGCGTTACCAGTTGGCGTCCCCGCTGCCTGCCCGGAGGACATGGATCCAAGTCCTGGTTCGAACCCGTAAACACAGCAGTGTCCTTTTCAGTCTGATCTCAAAGGAGCAAAGTGAATACTTACGTCTGGAGGTGAGTGCAGGAAGATGGAGTCATCACTTTTCCTCACTTTCAGAATTTTTCATAGCAGGTTGTGAGTTTGGGTTTGGCTTTGTTGTGTGGAAAGCAATTTTATTTTACCTTCTCGCTTCATGAACAGTTTCAGATTCTGCTCTACTCTTTATCCTGTAGCAACTGCAGGCATTTTCTTTATCCACCCACTGCTCTTATGACATGCACTTTCTCTTGCTATAATGATACCTATGCAACAGACACTTTTTGAAAAGAGGTAAAAGCAACAAAAGTAACAGTTAACATAATTTGTTTCTGTAGCCATGTGTGAATTCATCGTAGTCTAAAGAGCTTGGAAAGAAAAGCGTCTGGACTTTCTTGAAGATGTTTCATCTCTCGTCCAAGAAGTTTCTTCAGTTCTAAGAGCAAATGGTGGAGAGTCATGACCATCTGTCTTCTCTGTCCAAAATGTGAACGTTGGCATCCTCAAAGGAGTGACCTTTATCCTTAAGATGCAACATCCGAGTCTTGTCCAGTTGAGGTGGCTCTTGTATGTTGTGCCATGCGTTCATGAAGTGGCTCTTTGGTCTCTCCAATGTAGACACTGTACAGCATACATTAAGTTTGCTTTTTTTTTGTCTTTTGGATGAACTGGTTTTTGTCTGAGTGTATGGCTGGGTCTGAAGTACACTGGGAAGTACACTGAAGTCTAAGGAGCTTGGAAAGAAAAGCATCTGGACTTCTTTAAGTTGCTTGAAGACCTCTCATCCGAGAAGCTTCTTCAGTACACTGAAGTACAGTCCCAGCACTACTCCTTCGAGGATTCCAACGTTCACATTTTGGATAGAGAAGACAGATGGTTTGAAAGAAGAGTGAAAGAAGCGTCTATGTCCACTGTGAACAACCATCTTTGAACAGAGGCGGCGGCTTACAATCCAGTTTCCTTCCCAGACGCCTTAACGCTCACTCACATCCTGGGCCATTTGACCTCAGTAAATCACATGATAGGGGGGTAGGTTTCACAGTTGGTTCACCCGAAACCGCGGCTGATTGTGACCCACACCCGTTTTCACATGTGATTAGGTAGAGGATCAATAGGGGGTCCATGACACTCTTGGGGACCCTCCCATAGGGCTTAAAATCTGGGACTCTCCACCAGTTGATCTTAGAACTGAAGAAGCTTCTCGGATGAGAGGGGAAACATCTTCAAGAAACTTAAAGAAGTCCAGACGCTTTTCTCTCCAAGCTCCTTAGATTCCCAGTGAAGTTTGGTAGGACAATGAATCTATTTGCATTTTATACAAAGCTATCACCTGAATTTGTACACTGTAGGGACAACTCACGTAGGATCAGACTGATTAAATATTTAAAAGTAAATAGACATTTATGCTCATTTGTCATGGTCACTTATGTGAATTCAAGACCTAATGAGCCAGACAAGTCAACAAAAAGTGAATGAATAAATTAAAGGAGGCACACAGCTTTCAGTGAGACGCTTTGGCCAACCACACAGATGTGACAGGAGTAAACAAAGTAAACAACTTTTTGTTTTTTACCTTTGACTTCTTGGGGCCCCCACCTAAGGCAGTGAGAGGGAAATCATCACAGGTGTACATCTCCTGTTTCCAAACAACATTTCCTTTCAGGGCAGATAAAAGACATTCGAAACAACCAGAAACAGATGCATGTCTTTACTTTAGTGTTTTTGGTTTCTCAACAGTTTTTTTTCCAGCTGTTAATATCCAGATGTTCACTTGTTGTTGTTTTGTGTTGTTGCATGTCTTCTTTTTAATTAATGTTTTCCATCCATCAGTTTATAAAATGAAAACAGTCACATCATTGCACTACACTAATCTTAATCACCGATGGAACATATTAAACCTTGGCCGGCCTGTAGCGGCTTACCAGTATATACAGAGGACGTCTGACTTCTGACACTTGTTTAGAATAATTGGTTTGTGTGCAAACAACTGCAAATTATTATTATTATTGAATAATGTGAATAATTATTATTATTTGTTAGGAAAATGGGAAAGAAGTGCAGCATCTGATTAAAACACTTGGAAACATACACAGAAATACAGCATATAAAGTAAAGCCAGACAGAAACAGCCTGAATTCTCTTACACAAGCGTTATTTAGTCTGTGTTAAATAGACTTTAGGAATCGTTCTCCAGCCTTCAAAAGGCTTCTTTGGGTGATCACACACTGCTTCAGTAATGTTGAGCTGCAGGCTCTGGGGAGGCCAGTCCAGGACTGATAGCGTTCTGTTGTGTGTTTGGCATCATTGTCATGCAAGAAAATAACGCTGTTGCCAATCAGATGCTTTCCAGATGTTATTACTGTACATGGTGGATCAACATCTGATTTCTCTGTATGCATTTTCCACCGTGTTTTACAAACGAGTATAGATGCTCACCGCGCACCTTCCCAGTTCTTTACTCGTGCCTTTCCCTGTCTTTTGCCCCACACTCAAACCACACGTATTGATCAAACATCTGTGTCTTAAATGATGATGATTATCCATACCATGGCAGCCGTTTAAATCTCCTCTGATCTCCATCTGTCTATCCTTTCTGTTCATCCATTCCCACACTCCCTCCTAAATATCACATTGCTCCATCAGCACAGCCACATGGGGAGCGAGTGCACATCGTTTATCTATCATAAATAGTGCATTTATTCCTGAGTGCAGAGCAGTGAAACATTGGAAACCCTGCTGAGTTCTTGGTGGAAACATAACCGTTTACTGCCTGCTAAGATTATATTTTTCACTGTAATAGTTTTGATTGCTTTTAATCAGAGGAAGAAATTAGTATGTGTTACTCTTGGTTGGATACACTGTTACATTGTGAGGAGCCCCTTCTGTTTGTGTATGGCTTCACATCCAACAGTATGCTTAGTAAAAGATATTACAAAGCATATTAGGCTCTCTTCTTTAAATGACTTTAGTCTCTCTGATTACTGATAAAGTTCCTGTTTTTTGAGCCACTGTTTTTTGTGCTGTAACAATTTTACGTGCATGAAATTCAATTGAATTTACAACAGTAGCCTCAAGGCACTTCATACTGTGAGGTAAGGGCCTTACAATATTAAAGAGAAAACCCCAGAAATCAGATGAGCAAGCACTTGGTGACAGTGGGAAGAAACAACAGCTCTGTTTTATCAGAAAGATAATGCCTCTGACAGAACCAGGCTCGTGGAGTGACAGCCATCTGCGGTACAAACTGGATGCCCTGGTGTTGTGTGTGCAGTAGCGTCAACTTCCGTGTGACCGCTTTCAACCGGAGGACAGTTGCATAGGTCACCTGGTGGTGGAGGGGAATCTGCCTCCAAACAAGCTTGGTCTGACTTGGACTGCCTGTAATCACTCTCAGGCAAACTAATGAAGGTGTGCTATTAATTCATGTTTAATTTATAAACATAGACAGGTTTCCAACACTGCACCGATGAGCACAACTCATCTGCAATGTGTCTCGATAATCGCGATAGGTGGAAAGGGGATCAGCTCTTTTGGTTTCCAACTGGTTCTGTTCTGGTTATATTGCTGTATAAAAGCTGTCTATGTAATTTTGACGTTCTGCAGCAACTTCCTTCAGGAGTTTCTTTTCATAGATGGCAACAGATTTGCAGCTTTTTGACGGGTTTACACGGTTAATCGCTGCATTATCACAAACACGTTGCATGTAATTGGCAGTATGACTCAATTATTGCTGATTTTTTGCCATTTTGATGCACCAAAGTCATTTTGAAGACTAGAGCTGGTTGCAGGTGGTCATGGGACTGGCCCCCGTCTTTTAAGCCATTGTTTCTCAACCTTTTGGAGCCATGGCACATATTTCACATTAGAAAAATCACGTGGCACAGCACCAAACAAAAATGTCACAAAAAGCATGATCATTTTTCCCCATAGACCAGGCACAGCAGAATTGGCTCGGTTTGTCCCCAGTATACCTTTGTTGCCTTCTTCTGACCACTACTCATGCTAGGAATTTTCTCCGGGACCAGGTCAGACTGACTACTTTTCCTTTTCACATATTTATCTATTGCTATTACGCGCTGTGTCGCCTCACAGCATGACTATTATGTAATTTCCTCTCTGTCTTCTTCTGTTTTACCTGCAGTTGGCAACACATTTAATTAGAGCAGGTAGTTGTACTGCCCTCTGGAGGAAGAGAATGTAATTGTTCTCCCCGTTACTCACGCCGATCGCTTAGAGTACTAATCAGGTGGAACCAGATAATCTTCCACGGCAGACCTGATCATTTCTTGGGAAACACTGTTCTAAGCAATGATTTCAAAGGCAACGAGGTTGCTCATCCATTGGACACTGTCAATAATAATTTTGGTCATACCACAGTCTCCAACCAGTGTTTGCCCCAGTGTGACTGTAGTGTGATGAGGATGGTTCAGGGTCACCTGATCGAACCCTATCAGATTGTCAAAATGGAAAGTTTTAAGCCTAATGTTAAAAGTAGGGAGAGTGTCGACCCCTCCAATCCAAGTTGAGAACTATTAGCAGCTCTAGGAACCACAAGTGAGCCTGCAGTCTGAGAGTGAAGTGCTCTGTTAGGATGAAGTGATACTATGAGGTCTTCAAAATATGATGTGGCCAAATTATTGGAGACTTTGTATGTGAGTTGAAAGATTTTAAGTTCAATTCTGGATTCAACAGGGAGCCAATAAAGGGAAGATAATGATGTTACTCTCTTCGGTACTCTTGCTGCAGCGTTTTGCTACCTGAAGGCTTTATAGAGAGATCTGAAAACAAACTGATAATACTGAATTATAATTTATAATATAGTTCAGCCTAGGAGTAATACATGCATGAATTCACTTTTCAGCATCGTTCTTTTCACTACTTTTAGTGATACTGTCCAGATTAAAGAAAGCAGTGCTGCGTATTTGTTTAACGTGCATGTTGAAGGCCACATCCTGATCACAAATGACTGCAACCTTCCTTTAGTGCTACTAAAGGCCAAGGAAATGTCATCCAGAGAAGGTATCTGCTTCACAGATAAATATTATTTAATATAATCTACATTGCAATGAAAATGTATAATATTCCTTTAAAAAAAGCGCACATAAAATAAAAAGGGTGTAATAAAAAGTATTCAGTGACTAAGTTTGTGTGTGAGGAAATCATCTTGCAAATATTAACACACATAAGTTATTTTAGAGCAAAGCTTCACTTACTTGTTTTGAATTTCTCATGGTGAATAGAGCAACAGGGAACATCAGAAGTATCTGAGGTAGTTTGCAGCCCTGCCCTGAGTGAAGGAGGATTTTTAGGAAAGGATAGCCACAGCCTCTCTGTTCTCTACTTAACTGTTGCATTTGGGATCCATTCGTGATGTTCATAATGTTGAAATTCAAACCTAGAAGACAGCCAAGCATCTCTTATTACTCAAACAACATCAGACGTTAGAATCCAAAAGGAAGAGTCACCGTGAAAAAGCTTTACTCTTTTCTTTTCATGTACAGGGAGTGCAGAATTATTAGGCAAGTTGTATTTTTGAGGAATAATTTTATTATTGAACAACAACCATGTTCTCAATGAACCCAAAAAACTCATTAATATCAAAGCTGAATGTTTTTGGAAGTAGTTTTTAGTTTGTTTGTAGTTTGAGCTATTTTAGGGGGATATCTGTGTGTGCAGGTGACTATTACTGTGCATGATTATTAGGCAACTTAACAAAAAACAAATATATACCCATTTCAATTATTTATTTTTACCAGTGAAACCAATATAACATCTCCACATTCACAAATATACATTTCTGACATTCAAAAACAAAACAAAAACAAATCAGCGACCAATATAGCCACCTTTCTTTGCAAGGACACTCAAAAGCCTGCCATCCATGGATTCTGTCAGTGTTTTGATCTGTTCACCATCAACATTGCGTGCAGCAGCAACCACAGCCTCCCAGACACTGTTCAGAGAGGTGTACTGTTTTCCCTCCTTGTAAATCTCACATTTGATGATAGACCACAGGTTCTCAATGGGGTTCAGATCAGGTGAACAAGGAGGCCATGTCATTAGTTTTTCTTCTTTTATACCCTTTCTTGCCAGCCACGCTGTGGAGTACTTGGACGCGTGTGATGGAGCATTGTCCTGCATGAAAATCATGTTTTTCTTGAAGGATGCAGACTTCTTCCTGTACCACTGCTTGAAGAAGGTGTCTTCCAGAAACTGGCAGTAGGACTGGGAGTTGAGCTTGACTCCATCCTCAACCCGAAAAGGCCCCACAAGCTCATCTTTGATGACACCAGCCCAAACCAGTACTCCACCTCCACCTTGCTGGCGTCTGAGTCGGACTGGAGCTCTCTGCCCTTTACCAATCCAGCCACGGGCCATCCATCTGGCCCATCAAGACTCACTCTCATTTCATCAGTCCATAAAACCTTAGAAAAACCAGTCTTGAGATATTTCTTGGCCCAGTCTTGACGTTTCAGCTTGTGTGTCTTGTTCAGTGGTGGTCGTCTTTCAGCCTTTCTTACCTTGGCCATGTCTCTGAGTATTGCACACCTTGTGCTTTTGGGCACTCCAGTGATGTTGCAGCTCTGAAATATGGCCAAACTGGTGGCAAGTGGCATCTTGGCAGCTGGACGCTTGACTTTTCTCAGTTCATGGGCAGTTATTTGGCGCCTTGGTTTTTCCACACGCTTCTTGCGACCCTGTTGACTATTTTGTATGAAACGCTTGATTGTTTGATGATCACGCTTCAGAAGCTTTGCAATTTTGAGACTGCTGCATCCCTCTGCAAGATATCTCACTATTTTTGACTTTTCTGAGCCTGTCAAGTCCTTCTTTTGACCCATTTTGCCAAAGGAAAGGAAGTTGCCTAATAATTATGCACACCTGATATAGGGTGTTGATGTCATTAGACCACACCCCTTCTCATTACAGAGATGCACATCACCTAATATGCTTAATTGGTAGTAGGCTTTCGAGCCTATACAGCTTGGAGTAAGACAGCATGCATGAAGAGGATGATGTGGACAAAATACTCATTTGCCTAATAATTCTGCACTCCCTGTAGAAGCTTCAGTCAGCGCTGACCATGGTCACAGAGACAGCTTTATATCAAATATATAGATGTATGTTATTTAAATATACAAATATACAATAGTAGGTATAATATAAACATTTAAATGTGTTGCCAATGTGTTGAATATAAACAAAAACCCACAAGAATTATCTTGTGGGTTTTATATAAAAACATTATATTAAATTATTCCGTGGCAAATTTAGTCATTTCGAATCTTTCATATAAAAAGAAAAGTACGAACCATTACACTAAGTAATTATTTTTGAATTAGCTCACGAGCTCCAGCATGATTTTTGGACCATCGGCCTCGACTTAACCAACCAGTAAATTCCTGCGCTCAGTGTTTGTGTTCGTGTCTTCAGAATTAATATTCATCGTAAAGGGAGCGTTGCTCCTCTCTTCAGTCTCATTACCTCGCAGTGAGAATGACCCATATTTTGGCTCACTGGGATCTTTGCTTTCTGTCACAGTGAGTGAATGCACACGAACACACCGATTCTATGGCACTAATCTTCTATTGACTACTGAGATAAAATGAAGTAGACAGGAGCTGAATTTCACTCGGCCGTACTACATTACGCATAGCAATCTTTTGCTGTATATCACAAAGTGGGTTTATATCACAATTACTACGGTAAAGAAATAGTCTGAAAACTTTGAACTTATTTATCTTTAGCTCTTTTTTTGCAATTTAAAACTAAAAGACTGATGTAGATTTTACCCTTTCACCACTTTAATTTTCACTTTTTGCCAGCTTTGTTAGATATGCTTAAATTTAATTATACCTAACCATGGACATAATTAAAGATGTTATTATTAGATTCTCTAGTACAGTGCAGATTTTATCCTGCACATTTTCTTTCCTGACTATTAATGTCTCAAAGGTAGATGAAATATTTATTATTCTTTTCAAACTTTGCTTTTGTGACCAGCACGATGACATTTGCAAACGTGATTACAAATTAATCACAGGTTATAAAAACAAACTTTAAAAAGACCTTTGAGGCAATAAGGCAAAAACTTTTATTACCCAGGAATGAGGAAAAAAATGTGTATGTGCTTCCTGAGTAACAGCTTGGGGAAAAGTGCTGACACCTTAGCCTCTCGCAATTTATTTTTTAACATAAGTAATTGTTATTGAGAAAGTATTGGAGGGCTGTGTTGGAGCTCGAGTTGCAATCACACTATAAGCGTAGTCCAGTGAACCATGCACGCCTGCTTTTTCAGGTGGGCCCATCCACGTCGCACAGCAAGCTGGACATTGGATTTCAAATGCACTCTGGCTTAGTATAAGTGCTCCATAAGATGTTTGAACCAGGCATTAACAGCTCAACATGACTGATTAGCGTACCATCACAATAAGTGGCTCAGCCACTGTTATTCATCATATAATTACACATATAGTTGCTCTTAATAAAAAAGTTTTCATAGATATTCATCAGACTTTGTATTTTACCACAAAGCTCGGTTACCATGTCAGTAGTGTGGCTGCAGAAAGCTGCACCACTCGAGCAGTCACTCTGTCATCCAATCATCCTGCTTTGTCTCTGTTTATATTCACGCACTGAGTTGCTGCACGAAACTTTATAGGATCAGCCCGTCTCATTGACGGGTCTATTATTAACATATTGAGCTCTCAAGTGGGGTGGTAGCAGAACCAAAAGGGGTAAAGGGCAGGTATTACGACATGGGAAGACAGAACCAGCATGAGATCATTGATGTTTGTATGACATCCCTAGCAGTTCCTTTCAGATTAAGGAAAGAAGGAGCTCATAAATGACAATCAAAGGTCATGTCCTTGTTGTAAAAACCAAAAGCTGCTTTTTCTCCACAGTCCATGCTGCATAGTATCAAATTTGCATCAACTTGCAGTTTATTTCTAAATGACAGGCTATTCCTTACTGCTTGATGGCTTGATGACTGATTAAATAAGACATTAAAATCTTGCTGGGCAAGAAGATGCTTTGCAGTTTTAATGCTTCATTAAGTTCACGCTGTTTGGCTCATTTATTTTTACAAGGCAGATTACCTTGACCGCAGGATGACAGACAGAATGACATCCTGAACTAAACTCATCAGTTGCACAGCCAGTCTCTTTCACATATGAAGAATTTGTGATTGATCACGTTATAAAGAATAGAACATGCACTTCTGTTTAAAATGACCTCGTTTAGTGAAGATCATGTAGATTTTTTCCTAAAATTGACACCAAACTGGAGCTTGTGGTGTTCGTGGAGAGTATTAAACATAAATTAAAGTGATCTGCCTTTAAGCTGGTAAAAATGCAAAACGATGCCATTTGCTCAACAGTTTTTATTTTTAATGGCAAAGTTGATGTGTAGTCCCGAAAGCATCTGACTGCAGATTAGGTCTCTGCAGACAAGCAGATATGGGTGCAGAAGGGCAATAACAATTGTACGAATGCAAAGTGGAAGCTGGTATTGAGCATCAAATTTCCTTCTATTCCCTAGTATAAATAAAGTTGAAGAAAAAATGCCTTCACTAGTCATATATGCACACAATCTACCTTCACACACCATTATTTAATCATGAGAACTGGGGAGATTAATGCATCATCTGCACATGTCTGCAATACTAAAGGCTGCGGCGCTGAGAGCAGTCTGTCGCAGGAAGCATCTGTGGGGAATGGAAGGGTCCCTGCAGTGGGACTGTTTACTGAAAAATGGAGTTGCACACCTTCACACACACCTAGTGCAAAAACACAAAGACACACTATCAAATGCACTCAGTCACATACCACCCAGGGAGCGGAGCAGGAGCCAAATTGCACCACTCCGTTCAGCTTTAATTGGGGGTAAAATCAGGTGGCAGTGAGTGTGTCTGGTTAGAAAGCTCTGCCCCAGTGGATTCTGAATATAATTAATACTTCATCACAGAGCCTTGAAATGAGCCACGGTCCTCCAACTAAACAACCTTGGAGCCATCCAACACTTTATCCAACTGAAGAAACGACCGTGGGATTGATGGAAAATCCAAAGATGGGCAGAGGAGGAAGGACTGACGTGACAAAGGGAAAAGGAGGAAAAAGAAAGAAGACTGCGAGATCAGTAGACAGTAGACAGCTACAGAGGCTGTTTTCTTTTTGACAAAGTTTTCCTCCCCAAAAACACTTGTTAAATCTTTATTTGTCGAGAATGAGTGAGAGAGTTAATGGTAGCCACCCACTTCTCCTTCACATCTCACTTTCTTTGTCTCAGTTCCTCTGCCCTTTTCATCTCAGTCCTCTGTTTATGTGGCAGCAGTGGCAGACAAAGATGGAGGGGAGAAAATTATGCTCAGTGGGACACTTGGAGGAAACAGTTTGAAATTGAAATGAGGACGACCCACCCACCGCCCAATCCCTCTTAACACTGCATATGGACATGTTCTATCCTGGTTTTCTTCTCCTTCTAGCTGAGTTTCATACACACACACATGCAGACACACAGCTTCCTGGACGGATTTTTTTTTTTGTTCAAATGAATATTGCTCTGTGATAGACATGTGGTGAGCATCACAGCCGAGCCAAAATCTTCATCTCGAGATCTGAGCCTTGAAGAGAACAGCTTGTTGTGTAAACACGGGGGAAAGTGCTGGTGTTCTCCCTTATTCTCCTCTCATCCACGAAGTCGCTTCCTCCTTTTGTCTCTCCCATTCCTCACAAGATTGTACTGGACAACCACGCCTGTGTGTGTGTGTGTGTGTGTGTGTGTGTGTGTGTGCGTGTGCGTGTCTGTGTGTGTCAGTGCTACAAATCAACAAATTGCAAGTTTAAATGCCAGCTTTCAATGTTCTCTCATTTAATATTTATTCTAGGCCCAGAGCAAAAGCAGAAATGACAATTACCTTTTTCCCAGGGTGTTTGTAATTAAATGGTAAGACACATGTTGTCACTGCTTAGGGAGTAAAACTGGCCGTAGGCGTTCTTGTGGTAGAATCCGATTGCTTGATATGAGAAAGGTTTACCTGAATGCACGTTCTGGTCATACAGTCATTAAACTGTGTTGGGAAATTTCTGTTTTGGGAATTATTTATTTTCCCCACGTCTAACCCCCATGGAATCGATCTGGCTTATTGGCCTACTGGCCAAATTGTCCTATTGATCCAATCTTTTAACATCCTTGTGGAATCTTTTCTTTCTTTTGATCCATTAGCTTTAAAACCTGAAATTTGAACTCAGGTCAGCGCAACATATTTTCCCTCTAATGGCATCCTGCCATTAAGAGAGTTCCTCTGCCAAGGAAAGATCTCTTTGTTTCTTTGTCTGCAAGAGTACACAAAAACCAGGCTGAATTTCATGACCTCCCATGAGGAAAAAAGCCATTAAATTTTGGTTTCTTGGCCTCAGTTTCAATTTGTTTACTGGGATTTTGAAATCCATGCTGCTCAGACTTCTGCCAATGCCCCAAAACAAAGAGGCTCTATGTCATTTAGTTTATGCCCACTAAGCACTGAAAAGTACACTTGAAAGGTGCTCGAAGATAGACAAACGTCAGCTTTGCTTTGCAAGAAAACTGTTTTCAGAGGAATCGTTTCGCAGGGAGGTTGACTGATAATCCCTTGAGAGCAGGTCTCTGTAAGGAGAGATATACTTAGTGTTTTCACATTAATTACCTCCCCCAAGCAGGTTTTGTTTTTGATAGCGTGTGTGTGCGTGCGCCATTCTATCTGTAAACGTGATCGCTCAAAAAGCTTTGATTGAGGTGCAGAGTGGTCATGGTAACAATCCATTAAACTTTTGCTAATATCCACCGATTTTTCTTGCTCAAAAATTGACAAAAAGTGTAAAAAGGCCAGAGTATGACCTCTGACCTCTCCTTCAAGGCCAAAGTGATAATAATGGTAGACAGATCTATTTATTTAAGTTCTGTTTCTTACTGTGATTGTTTGTATTGACAGCATATAAGCAGGGAATGATATATGGGGATTCTAAATATCACATTACTTTGATCTCTGACATCTTCTTTAAGGTCAAATAAGTCCAAACGTTGATACAATGTTTTTTATCCAAAATTGTACTTAAAATGCTACATCGTCTGTTTTATTGGCAACATTTAGGACAATATGCTCTTATATAGGGATTCTAAATATGAAATTATAGTTTACATCCACATTTCATGTCACATTTGCACTTCACATCTGCGTTCCTTTCAAGCTCACCTCAATATATGTCGTGTCCTTAAACAAAGTGTCATGAGAATTAGTTAGAAACATACTGCAGTATAATGTTATGTATGAAGCTCAAGTTATTCATGTCCAGTTATTTACAAACCATTGGCTACTATCCATTTCCTACTCCGACAGTACTCCTATGCAATCAAAGTAGAAATCCGTCATGTTAGTCTGATTTTAATGCACTAAAAACTTACCTTTGAGAAGAACAAGAAAACCCAAAATGAATATGTAGTACAAAATATAATGCTGTTTGCTTAAAAATCAGAGAGTTCCAAGGCAAAAACTGCTGCTGACTGAAAAGAAGGACTTGTTTCATTTGCCAGAAATCATCTTTATAATCCTCAAGACTGATTCTGTGGACAGATGAGACGAATTTGAACTTTTCTGACAGTTACATAAAACTAACCTCATTTGATAAAAAGAACATGGTGATGGTAGTGTGATTGTCTGGGTGTGACTTGCTGCTTCAGAGCCTGGACGAATTCCAGTAATCGATGAAACAGTTAATAGTGATCAGTTCTGAATTCTCGGGGTAAATGTTGACATGTTCTATCTTTCTCATAGTTGCGAATCAACTGGCAGCTACACTTTTGTGGAAACAGTTCAGATCAGAAGATGAGGCTCGAGCTGCGCAGGAAGAGGATAACATTTTAGCCACATGCTGGTGGCGCTGTGTCTTTCCTTCACGTGTTTGCTTCTTTGGTGAAAGGAACTCATCTCATCATATTTTTTTTTCAAGATGGCAAATCAGCATGCTGGCTTCCACAAACCAGAGCCTGCTCCTGTGTATATTTATTGGAATTAGTGTAATTTTACAATACAATACAACTTTATTTGTATAGCACCTTTAAAAGACCAGTGGTACACCAAAGTGCTTTACAATAAAAACAGGAAATTTAAGACAATAAATAAAAGACTATTAACAAAGTACCACATATGTCATCAGGTTAAGGGCACTAATTATACAACAATAAAAGGGAATATAAGAACAAAGTTACTAAGAACAGATATAGCTAAAAGATAAAGTACATAGATAAGAAATTGAACCAAATATAAAACAGGGACGCTAACTAGATGGAAAAGGTATGTTGAATAAATGAGTTTTTAAACGGGATTTAAAAGATAAAACGGAGTCTGACGCAGCGATAGGAAGGTTGTTCCACAGATTCGGTGCAACCAGGGCAAAAGCACGGTCACCCCTCGATTTAAGTCTAGATCTAGGCTGAGCCAGGAGTAATTGGGCTGAAGACCTGAGGGCTCGCCCAGGGACATATAGACTAAGAAGATCGACAAGATAACGAGGGGCTAAATTATTTATAATTTTAAAGGTGAGCAACAATATTTCAAATTCAATGCGATATTTTATGGGTAACCAATGCAACTCAATAAGAACTGGGGTGATAGAGGCATGCTTTCTAGTGCCAGTCAGGAGGCGAGCCGCAGCATTCTGGACAAGCTGAAGCCTGTGAAGGAGTGCGGAGTGAAGACCAAAGTAGAGGGAGTTACAGTAATCCAATCTAGAAGTCACAAAAGCATGAATGAGCTTTTCAAGATCTTTATGAGGGACATAGTGCTTAGCCTTAGCAATAAGGCGAAGTTGGTAGAAGCTAGATTTGATTACTGAAGACACTTGTTTGTTAAATTTGAAAGAGCTGTCCAGCAGAACCCCGAGGTCACTAACTGAGTCAGGGAAAGAAGTGGCAAAGGAACCAAAGGTATCAGCTGATTTTACACCAATTAGTGCAGATTTATGAATGAAGTATTCTTTTTTTCTAATAAGTAATCTCAAAAAAATGATTGACTGTACCTTTAAACGCTGAATTCATGAATATTCAAGTACTTTTCAGTTATATGCATCCCTGTGAAAATCTACGTACACCACATGATTGACCAACTTGTTGAACCACCTTTAAAAGCAATCATTTGAAGTGTTATTCTTTGTGCGGCTTTGTCAGTCTCTCATATTGTTGTGAAGGAATTTTGGCCCACTCTTCTTCACAGTGTTGCTTTAGATCACTGGCTTGTTGCGTGAACCAGTTTCCACCAAGCTTTGGTTGTTAGATGGTTGCTACTTCCTCTCTTACGTCCTGTGGAAACAGTAATGGCGTCCTTAGTTTTTCAGTCTCCTGCTGGATTTGTAAGGCTTATATTAATCATCCTGTTTTCCCATTGCAGATCTTTCAGGGCCTTCTATGTGTTTTCTACAACCTTGGGGACGGGGACTACAACCTAACACTGCCCACTTATCGACTCGACAATGGTGAGTGGCACGAGGTCTTCCTAGATCGCCATGACAATGAGATGACACTACGAATGGATGGCGGCGGAGGACAGCGTGAGGTTTCAGGACTGCAGGGCCGGAGCCGAGAAATCATCATTGACCCCACTGTGGTGATGCTGGGAAACACTTTCCCTTCAGGCATCAACAAGAGCTTCCAGGGTAGGTGGTTACAGCATTAATCTAATAATACTGTCTCTCGGTGTCTGTCAGTCATGTAGATTTTGGATTTGTAACTTTTTTATGAGCAGAAAAAAAAAGTCTCCAGACACCAGGGGCTGAATATGTACGTATATAAAAACATGCATGTATTTTTTTTCTACACAAACTGACATTTGTGAAACTAGAGCATGTGTGCACACTGGAAGAAATAAGTTTACCCATGCTTTCTCAGTTTAGCTGCACCACCTCTGAGCTTGAAAAGATTCAATTTTCCAGAGAAATCTTTGGGGAAAAAAAAAAATCAGCTTTTATTTGTGCCCTCCATCGACTTCTTCTACTCCTACAACAGTGCTGATGTGCAGGTTTTCTTAGTAGCAACATGTATCATTCAGAAGAAGACAGCAGTGTATAAATGTTGACAAGGCTGTGCCGACATATACAACCAATGTGGCGACCATACACCAGTAAAAACACTAGATGAGAAGAACCAGAGCCCCACCTCCTAATCTTAATCACCTCGCCACACCGTCTGCCTTTACAAACAATTGTGAAAGAACGGGCTGTTTTAACCCTTGTATGGTGTTCGGGTCTGTGAGACCCGTTTTCAGTTTTTTTCAAAAGAAAAATTAACCCTTGTGTGGTGTTCGTATTTTTGTTACTCAGCCAGTGTTCATGGGTCTGGTGGACCCGCTAGAGTTTTGGCTTTCCAAATTAACACTATCAAACAATTTTATGTTAAATTACTCAACAGATGTTTACTTCATCCCAATTACAAGCCATATGAACAGCAAACATGGTTAATTTTTTCCCTTTACCTTTGTTAGATCACATTTATGAATTAATGTGCTTCTCGTTTTTGTTTTTTTTTTTTAAATAAAATGTTATAAAAAAAATAAATCAGTTATAATCAAGTGAAGTGAGTGGAAAGACACAACACATTTACACGTGAAGCAATATGTTTCACAACTAAATGGGATCAGCCGCTCATCAATGGTGATATTAGGCCCAGGGTTGTAAAACAGGGGGAGGTGGTGCACCCACTTATCCCACACTGTCTTGATGGCAGCTAGCTTGTCTCTCTGCCGTTGAGCTGGTCTGTTGTCTCGGTTATCAAAACGAATAATCCTGGAAATTTTGTGGAAGTTTTCCAGAGACACTGATGCACGGAAAGGTTCGTGCCGGTTTCTGCATCCCACAGGGATTCTGTGGATTCCCCTTTGGACCTGAAAACTCCTGCAAGGATGAGAACCCCAAAGTAGGCCTTTGGGGTTCTTAGATGAATTTGGTCCATCTCCTTCCACCTCTCTCCAAAAACACACCTTCCTTCTAGATTACTGCAATCCAGAAAAAATTTCTGGATGGAATCTGGGATGAAAAGCTCAAATGAAGACTTGATGTCCTGCACATGAGTAACTGTCAGCCGTGTTGGCCCTGGCTTATCACAGTAACAGCTCTGCAGGGTGGCTCATTTCTTGGGCAAGAAGACCATTCAATTTCACCAGTTATTGACATCCATATTTCTTCACTTGCTGTCTGGTGGGCTTGTTCTGGTCCTGGAGCTGGCAGCAGATGGGGTACTCGTCTTCGTTTTGTTACTAAATGGTGCTCAACCTCATCCTCTTCTTCAAAGTCACTGTCAGACTCTGAATTTTCAGAAATGTGAAATATTCTGAAACCTCTTTGTCAACATCATCATCCGAAGCCCCTCTCTCTTCCAAAATCAATTGGATGGCCCTCGCAGCAGATAATCTTTTGCCATCTTGATCAGTTGTGATAAAGAACCACACTGGCAAAGTCTTATTTATAGTATTATGCCCCTAATTTGCAGGTGGAACAGGGTATGAGAAAATAAAATTTGGATCCCTCAAGAAAGAGGGTAAAATGTGCGGGAATGTCAGAGCAGACGGTGTTGATAGTTGAATTTTTAACAATGTTGCAACTTTGTGCGGAGCAGGAGGGGAAGAAAACACTATCAGCAGCACCAGAAAGGAGGAGGACAGAGTGTGGGAACACAGGACCTACACTTTCAACACTTTTATTAGACCTGGGTCCAGTGGACCCGAACACCTTGTATGTAATGTAAATGCGTGGGGGGAGGTACAGTATGAGGTCATTGAAAATTAGTTTGGATTTATGTTCTTCACAGAAAATAAGCCAAAGCCAATGAATTTCAGGTTGAAAAAATAATTAATTGTTTAAAGAGCTCTGGGAACTTGATGGTATGGGCCTCCATAGCCTACAGTGCCTGTAGGTGTAATGTGCAGGTGGCTCAGAACGTTTGGTCATACAGTGTAGCTGGTTACCAGCAACTGAAGCTTCAAAACAAAAGTGAAGGGATTGTACTACAGTAAATTAATTATATCGTCTTTTTGATGGATGAAAAAATACAACATAAATAGCAAAATATACTTGATTGCCATTAAGAGGACACGGCTTTAGAAGATAACATAGAAAATAGTGCATGGACACATTTCTGCCTGTGTGCCTGCAGAGGATTTTAGATGTGAATTTATATTATTTTATGGGTCTGGCCCCAGGTGTTAAGAAATGAAAATCTGAAATTATTTTGTATCTTTGTAATATGAGCTCCTAAGTAGCACTTCCCAGCCAGGCTTATAGTAGTTACTTTGGATTCAAACTCAGGAGCTGTGGGGTACGTCTGCTCGGGAGAGACCGAAGCACAACATTCTGCAAGGACAACAAGAAGCTTTTTTGAGTGACCCTCAGAGCAAATCGATACCAATATCTCAGTAATCACTCAGGTTGGCGTTGGCATTTCTAACAAACCTGCTCAGCGCAGACTCTCAGAGACTGATTCTCCAGATGTGGACAGATGCCCGACGGTTACAGTCTGTTACTTTCTGCTCTCCCTCCCTGTATTTATAAATTGTCACGTTTTACGACCTCATTTCTATGAGTAACAACAACAACTGTAAGGTTTTGTTTGTACTGAATAATGGACCTATATTTCATTTTATAACACTAAATTAATGGCTTCACTCTTCTTGAATTGAACTGCAGTAGTGAGATTTTCTGAACTGCGGCACGCTAATGACTAAATATTTAAATGTCATTTTTTTTCTCATTTCTGTAAAGCTGCTGCTTTTTCCTGCCATCCTAAAAATGAAATAGCAGTAAAACATTGTTTGCTCTTTCAGGGTGATTTATTACTCTGAGTTAAAGAAACCATACATAGTCTGAGTGAAAGAGCAGCATATTGATGTCGTGCAGATTTGTGCAAAGTTGGTGGTTCTGTCACAGTTAAATAGACTGTGATTAAATTTTCTTTGGTCATAATACAAATTAAATAGGTGATATTCTTCCAGTGTATCCATATGTGTTCAGCAATGACACAGTCCCAACACTGTTAATGAGGGAAAGCTGTCCAACCAGTTGGTGAGTGGTTGCTGGAGGTCGATGGCAGTCAAGCAGACCTAAAGACTGGTCAGTGACACTCACCAGGAAATGCAAGTTGCAAATGTTTATCCCCCAAATAGTTACAATATAACACTACTATAAGTATAATTGTGCTACAGCAAAGCTGGTGATACAAGTCCAAGTTGCAGAGAAAAAAGTTTTTAAAACCTCTGTGGTACAAAAATGAGCAAATCCTTAAAGTAGTTGAAATTAATCTGCACATTTTGTCGAGTCTTACTTCTAGAACTAATTTGTTTGAGTTGAGGTGTTGTTGTTTCTGTCCCAAGTGGGTTGTTGTTATAGCGTAGCTGCATTCCTTGTCCCCATCAGTAAACTGCTCAGTGTTATTCCAAATCCTGAAAATAATTAAAAACATTTTTTAATTGCTAAGGTGGTAAACACAGAAAAAGAAAAATGTAAAACTTTAAAGAAATGTAACCATTAATTGTGCCTTTTTCTCAATAAATAATTATTGTGAAAAGTTTGAGGAGAAAGTAAAATTCACCCACGTTACAGAGTCCTTTTTCACAACACTAACTGGGCTGTGTAAACTGGATTGTTGAGTACCATTAACTAACCTAGTAATTGCTTGTTTCTACTTTTTTGTAGGGATGTTTCTCTGTACAGAAAACAATATATATTTATGTTCTGCAGAAAACAAAAGTCAGTCATAAATTTGCCCACAGAGTTTACACAAATCTAAGGCAGATGGATGTGAGCAGGGCTGAATCATTAAGGGTTAACATCTTCTTCGGGGAATAGAGGAAAAGGTTATGGCATACAACAATATAAATCTTCCAGAATTTCTCTGATGGATCGCACCGTGGCAAAATAACACAGAAGAATTGTTGTTGCTCGACACCATCTAAACACCATCCAGGCTCTGGTGTATATAATTTGTCTGAGTGTGTGGAAGAAAGAGATAATGTGATGTGTTTGATGTGTCACAGGGTAAGGTGAAAGGGGTGGTGTTTCATTCAGGCAGTTTAGCAAGTATTTTTTCTGAGGAGTGCTGCCAAAAATAGGTTGTTTTATCTATTCATGTGTGCTCTTTTCAAGAGAGAATTGTGACATTTTTATGTATTACTGAATGATTGATATGACACTTTAATGGTTAATTCATCCAAATGCAGTTTTATTGTTAGCTGGGACGATGGCCATGGTCCCTACAGCTCTGTGTGTGTGTGTGTGTGTGTGTGTGTGTGTGTGTGTGTGTGTGTGTGTGTGTGTGTGTGTGTGTGTGTGTGTGTGTGTGTGTGTGTGTGTGTGTGTGTGTTGTAGTTTTTTCTGTGTATGTGCTATAGTGTGCGCGAGTGGGTGTCAGATTACATTGATGTTATTCTTACAGCTATTTAAGGTCCACTTTTCCCAAAAACTTCGAGACTTCTAAACACAACTAGTCAGATGTCTGTATATATAATATATTAAATTATATCAGGTTCAGAACTGGACTCAGGATAACTTACTTAAACCATAAAGCAGCAACAAGCTGAACTCAACAAACTGTTTTTAATGCTGATAAAGGGAAAAATATATATGCTGGACAAGGATTTAAGCCAGAGGACTACACAGAACAGGACATGGAAACACAGTGCCATGTGGGAAAGAGGCAACAAACACAATAAGTGCTCACCAGGTAATTAAGAAGATGGAAAAGACCAGGGAACACAGCTGCAACAAATCAAGTAAAATAGACAAGGAAGGTTAAACTCAATACCAGGCACACGAGATGCTATTAAAATAGAACAGGAACTAAGAAGCTGTCATCAACTGAAACAAGTATGGAACTAAAGGCACAGAAAACAGGAAACTCATAAGTGTAAGTAAGATAAACATAGCACTTCAGACAGAAGGCTATGGAGCTCACACATAATCCCATCATAAAACCAAAAACTCAGAGTGAACCTTCTGAGCTGGAGCACTTAACTAAAGGCATGCAATTCAACAAAAGAACTCACATCAAGCAAGGAAATAATGAGAATTACAGACACAAAGAAAGAACAAAAAGCTAAATGTGAACACTAAAAAATACAGGATCATAAATAGGATAAACGAAAGCACAAAACTAGAAAAAACTCAAAACCCGGGATCCATGCCGCAGGGACCCTGACAGGAACAGCTTTTTAAGTTAGCTAAGGACATGACAGCAACTTTTTACAGCGCAAAACTCCAAAGGATTTCACCACTGAAGGTATACGTATGATATCATTAAAAGACTGAGAAATCTCTATGCACATGGTCCAAGGACACAAACTGCATGGCATCATTTTTGATTCAATTCAGTTCAGTTCACTTTTATTTATACAGCACTTAATGACAACAACAGTCACCTCGAGGCACCTTAGCCCTTCATGCTGCGTTTCAGTAAAAGCAGGGATGGTTCTATCGTGGAAAACACTGAATGGGCTCAGGGACGTGTATGGAAAGCCATTGCAAGTGAACACAGTTCAGTGCTGCATTCAAAAAGTAAAGTTAAAAAAATTACTATTCAAAAAATATATACTATGAAAATCTTAATCTGAAATTGTATATGGAAGTGATGGATGCTTTCAGTGTTGAGTTCAAAATACAGGTGGAATAAAGTGCCCATGGGATGGGTGAGCATCACATGTGGGACGGCTTCATTAGCACTAAACAGTACACACACTTTTTTTGTTATATTTGTTACACTTTTGTTCCATTTTTCTCAAAGTTCCTGTTTCCAGGCTCAGCCGTCCAGGCGCTCTTTTAATTTTAACCTCATTTGTGCCATGCGAACATGCTAACAGTTTGAATAAGCTGAAACTGCTTTGTGCTGTTTGTTTATTTTACATGGAACAATATCAGCTCACCTTCAGTGTTATGAATTCCCACACAAAAGGGGGCGTTTATTTATTTTTTAACGTGGCCTCATTCTGAACAAACAGATCTGAGTTTTTTGTGCCATTTGTCTGAATTCAGTGTCTGGCCATGACTTTGCAGAGACGTGCTGCCAGATGTAGTTAAAAGTGGTTCTTCACATGCTGAAATTTTATATGAAATCTGTCTCAGTGAGGTCACAAGTCATCATCTAATCACTCCCGGCTTTGACATCGCATCCTCGTCTATCTCCCTGCAGAAGCAGCAGCAGGCATTTCTTCTTGAAAAGTGGAGTCCGATTTACTCTGCTGCATGTTAGCTTGAAGCTGTAAGAAATACAACTGTAGACGCTGACTCCAGCGGTCTCCATGATTACTTCAGCACAACAACATCGTCCATTGTTCCTATTTGGATCAGTTGAGGACCGTAACCCGTTCATACTGGAACCTGATGTTGGCACAAAGGAATAATGTGAACAAAGTAGAATTAGACACTAAGGTTTGCATTGTTAACTGGGACCTACGAGAGACAACAGACTGACTCATGCACATACCGTACTGTACGAACACAAATGTTGGCAGATTCAGTTGAAATATCGAGAGAGAGAAAATAAGCGTGGGTACGGATGGAAAAAGGAAAGATGCTATATGAGAGAGGAAGAGGTCAGAACCACGAGCCACAGACACAAAGTGAAAGAGAGGCAGAGAACTCCCAGATATTAGACAGTGAGAGATGTAGACAGCTTTGCTTCGGGCAATAAAAGACAATGCATGAGTTTATTAAACGGATTTTAAAAGCACTTCCCTTCAGAAGAGGTACACTTGATAGATGATGGCAGGCCAAGTGAATATCTGTGCACGACTGTGTTTGCTTTTGGGGGATGTCTCTCTTCAAAAAACGACAGGGGAGATGAATTGATAGCTGAATATGCCAGCTTAGCAATTAAGGGATGAAAACACAAATACCATAAATATATGTTGTCACTTAGACAAACAGGAGTAGACGTAATAAGATAATGTAGAATGCCCGAATCGGATGTTGCTGTTAAATAAGAGCATTGCCATTTTATTGAACTTTTTCAAGCAGTCAATTTTAAACTGCTCCTACACTAACGTGACATCTTTGCTGCCCAATAACTGAATAAAACAGAACAAAATACGGCTAATAGAGATTTGCTTACTCTCAATTTGGGGTATCCTAAATAATATATAGGCTCAATTAGACCTCCACAGTTTTCTTTCCTCTGTATCATTGTCTTTAAATCTTAAGTAATTTTAATTTGTTTGAGTTCTTCATGTTTCTCTCTCCGTTGTTCCCTCCTGGGTTTCTCCATCTCTTGTGCTTCCCTGTAGAAATTTAATAAGACTCCTTTAAACATCAAGCAGTGCTCACACAGTTCTAATTACAGCGATTGTGGATTCAAAACTTGCTGTGTGATACAGTCTCTCAGCAGTGGGGTTACTTTCGAGCTAACTCAAACCATAAAGCAGCAACAAGCTGATAGTTTGACCACTGGTGTCAAACTAGCTTTAGCTCATGGACTGCATCCAGCTCAGTTTGATCTCATCAAATAGTAACTTCCACAAAAACTTAAGAATTTTGTATGTTTTTTAAGAGTAAAAGTTTCATATTAAATGAACCGTAAATATTTAGATTATAAATTACTTGTGATTTATTTTCCCATGTTCATTACAAAGAAACTCAGTTGCCCTAAATTTAACCTCCTAAGACCCGAACTCTTCCACGACATGCATTTTTAATTTCTCTTTGATATTTGGGCATATTGGGACCTGATGAATGTAAAAACAAAGAATTACCAGATTTTTTTACCTTATTTTTGTTTTTAAGAAAAATGAGAGCCACATATGAGGATATTTGTTTAAAATTTCGATAGAACAGTAGCAGCACAATGTCCTCGTAAGTGGATATCAGGCCCTTGTAGAGCAAAATTGAGTATTTTGGTCTAAATAACCCAAAATGTGATGTCCACATATGTGGACGCCAGGTCCTAGGAGGTTAAAGAAACAAATCACCTTTGCTCCTTGGTTTAAAGGTTTTATGTCAGTGTGTGTGCAGGCCATCAGTACTGGCTGTGATAACTGAGAATCATTCAGATGTGTGGATTTAACAGTTTGAAAAGATCATCTTATTGCATGATACAGTTCCTAAAGACTTACCATAATACTTCCTGATCCACCCATCCATCCACTGTACCCTGTACCAGCTCTTGGGTACATGGTGTGTTCTCACCTGAATGTCCCAGGTCTGCCACAGGGACTCCACACAGTCGGACATGCCCGAAACAATTCACCAAAAAGCTGGGCAAGAGGCTTCCTAGTCAAGTGCTGAAGCTGCTTCAGGTATTCCTGAGCGGTTATACTCTGAGCCCCTGAAGAATACCTGAGCTCCTCGTCTTGTCTCTGAGGACGAACCTTTAGGAGAAAACTCATTTCAGTCACTTCAGTTCATGTCCGTTTGTGAAGGTAGAAACATGGATTGAGCTGTAAATCAACAGCTTTTCCTTAATGGGGAGCTCTTTCTTTATTCAAGCAGATGAGACTTGAGGTAATATAAAAACAACAGTAGAGTAACAACAATAATACAATAACCACTTTGGTTTTACTTTGTGACTTATAGCTGGTTGTTTCTTGTAGTATTAATTGATATAAATCCTATTGAGTTCTTACCTACACGTTCTTTTATTTGCTTCTTTGCTTGGTAAATATGTTTTACAGTCGGTCTGGGAGCCTCATTGTGAAGGGTTTTTGCTTTAATTCTGATATAGGAAAAAAAGGAGTCGGGGATTAGAAACAGTTGCCAAAATCCAAAAAACAAACAAACTGTAATAAACCAGAAGTAGGAGTAAAATAAAAATGAGCCTTTCAAATGTATTTACTCCCTTTAGCACAGTTTAGCAGGTGTTTGCCCGAGTGACACATCTAAGTTGTCAGCGCATCGCGGAGAACATAATAAAGTATCCAACACAAATATTTTCCTGTTATCCACAACATTATGAATGACGGATTATTAGATTCTGCTCTAAATACCTGACACTCAAAAGCTCACTAGACATTGTTGCAGCAAAAGAGGAATTTTGCTAAATCTTGGAGACGTCAAAATGTGAGTGGGTGGATTTATGCCTCAAGTGGTAGAACTGGAGCCAGCAGTTTATTTGTTACCAGGTACACGAGCAGAGCTCTGCTCTCATTTTGTGTCCGTGTACATAAATGCAAATAAAAAGTCTGTTTGTTGTTCCGCTGAACCCTCGTTTCCATTCTTCTCTCTGCAGGCTGCATGAGGGATCTACGCCTCAATGGTCGCTACATGCCGCTGGACAGCCAGCCACGAGATGGGGTTTCCCAGGTCAGCGTACAAGGCCTGTCTGTTGGGTGCTCATCTGACTCCTGCAAAAGGAACCAATGTAGCCCCCCTTTTACCTGCGTTGACTTGTGGAGAGTGCACGAATGCAGGTACGCGCACAAACCCACGCATACCGAATGCAATTGCACAGTCGAGCACACACGCTCTTCCTTGTGAGTCAAAAGCATGAAAACACTTGCATTTAAACCCATTTGCTCCCTTTGAAACCACTTCTCAGCCTCTGACATGGATATTATTTTTGTTCATAGGCATATAAAGATGCTTTGAAAAAACCCAGCCCTGACCCACTTAAAACTGCAAAAGAAAAAGCATCCCTGAGCTTTTATTTACTGTAAAGCTAAAATGTCTGTGCAAATTCTATGGAAACCATTTTCTAACAAAACACACATTTGCTCGTGCGTACAAACACAAAGGATGTTTGAATGCACGGCAGCCAATTCAAAGCAAATAGTAAAGGAAGACCAGAAAAGGTCCACACTGGCATCCTGTACAACAACTTGCAAAACTGGAACAAGAAGGACAGCAGACTGACTCTTTTGGAATCTGTAACAGTTTCAACATGGTCTGAAATGTGTGGGAGTGGAGCAGAGCAGTTTTAAACATCCACCAGGTCATGAGCTCTTTGTTTCTTGTACTATAAATGGTGGCATACGTGCTAAAAAAAAGAAAGCACATTAACCTTCACCTTCCAATCCCTGTGTTTTGTCTTTGTGCCATTCTGCCTATAATCAGTTCGAACCAATCTCTCTCTCTCAGCTGCATGAAATAGTCTGCAAGGTTAAGACTACCAACTGTTCCACCGATGCTATCCCCTCTCGGCTTCTGAAGCAGGTTCTGGACTCAGTCGGACCTTTCCTTCTGGTCCTGATCAATGCCTGCCTCAGTTCTGGTTGTTTTCCAACACCCTTCAAGCACGCTGTTGTTCAACCTCTCCTTAAAAAGCCTAATCTAGATCCATCCCTACTCTCTAACTATAGGCCCATTTCCAACCTCCCTTTTCTGTCTAAAGTACTGGAACGAGCCGCCCTCACGCAGCTCCAGCTATTTCTTGACAATAACAATCTCTATGAGAAGTTCCAGTCTGGTTTTAGAGCTCGGCATAGCACAGAAACCGCCCTTCTGAGAGTTTTTAATGATTTGCTTTTAACTGTTGACTCTGGTTGTGCTGCTGTCTTAGTAACCCTGGACCTGACAGCAGCCTTCGACACTGTTGATCACAACATACTGCTATCCCGCCTTCAACATTGTGTCGGTTTAAAGGGCACTGTCTTAAAGTTTTTCCAGTCCTATTTGAATAATAGGAGTTTTTCTGTTCACCTTGGTGAACTGTCATCTCCCAGAGCTCCTTTAACCTGTGGCGTACCTCAGGGGTCCATACTAGGCCCCCTGTTGTTTATTCTGTACTTGCTCCCTCTGGGCGATGTGCTCCGTAAACATAATGTGTCCTTCCACATCTTTGCCGATGATATTCAGATCTACCTCCCTCTGAGGTTGAACTGCAATGTTTCTTTGCAGCCGCTACTCTCCTGCTTGTCTGACATTAAGACTTGGATGACTCTTAACTTCTTACACCTTAATGAAAGCAAAACTGAAGTCATTGTGTTTGGGCTTCCTAAAGATCCCAACTTCTCTCTTGACTTTTTGGGACCCCTAACCTCCGATTGCACTTCTTCCATTAAGAGTCTTGGAGTTATTTTTGACAATGCTTTTAAACTTGATAAACAAATTAGCTCTGTAGTTAAGGGATCTTTTTATCATTTGCGGATTTTAGCCAAAGTCAAGTCTTACCTTTGCAGGAACGATCTAGAAAGAGTGGTCCATGCTTTTATTACTTCACGGCTAGACTACTGCAATTCCCTCTATGCTGGCCTAGATCGTTCCTGTCTACATCGCCTTCAACTGGTGCAGAACGCTGCCGCTCGCCTGTTGACCAGTTCAAAAAAAAGAGACCACATCACTCCGGTTCTCTGCTCTGTCCACTGGCTCCCAGTTGCCTTTAGGATTGATTTTAAAATCTTATTGCTGGCTTTTAAGGTTTTAAATGGCACTGCACCTTCTTACCTGTCAGAACTCCTTAGTACTTATCGCCCCAGGAGATCTTTGAGGTCAGCCGACCTGATGCTTTTAGATGTTCCCAGGTATAAATTAAAGACAAAGGGAGAGAGGGCGTTTGCTGTGGCTGCACCCAGACTGTGGAACAGTTTACCTCCTCACGTCAGATTCTCCAAAAGCCTAGAAACTTTTAAAACCGCTCTTAAAACTCACCTCTTTTCATTGGCTTTTAGAAAGGTTTAATTTATTTGTTTTATATATTTTTATTTTATTTTTATCAGCGAGGTGTTATTACGAAATTGTGTTCTATTGTATTTTTATCTGTATTTACTGTACAGCACTTTGGTCAGCCTTGGTTGTTTTTAAATGTGCTCTATAAATAAACTTGACTTGACTTGACTTGAACCTTGTGCATTTTGAAATTACAATCAATCCAGAATTCCCCATTTGGATGTCCCAAACATGAAAATTACATTAAAATGAGCAATAATCCATCCCAAACCCTGAACAGATCTCAGGTGATCTAATGATATAATGAGAGCTATAATCTGACCACATTCCTCGTGTCTTTTTTACTTTTTAATCATGTTATGAATAAATTAATGCCAGTCATTCAGTGCACAGGCAACAGAATCTCTAAGCAACGTGCGTGCAGCCATGCCCATCCATCACTATATACAGTGATAGATAGACGAGGTAGTAAATGTTGGGTATTTCTTGTCTAAAAATGATTTCACACAATGAGCACTTTTCTTGTTTGACTCTCAGACTCTGAAAAGGGTTCTGTAATATCTTTCTATGACTTCAGGGCATGTCTGAAATCTCAGTTGGGCCTGCAATAAAACCGTGTGTGTATGAGAGCGGGAGCTGTGGTCATTCATCAGGTCTAACAAAATTATAGCAGGGAGCTGCATTATGGGAATTGTAGGATCCAGACGTAAAAGTCAAGATACGTCAGCCTCTGCTGCACCAGTTCGGATCATTCTTTATTAAGTTTGGAGTTATAGAAATGCAGGATTACTGAATGTGACTCTGATTGCTTTGGTGGTTTAAACATGGAAAGAAATCACAAACTACCTCCAGCTAATTCTCAGCAATTCCTTCTGAATTTACTCTTTTGCTTTCTCTCTACAGGCCCAATTAACAAATCCTTTCAGGGATGTGGAATTTTATTTTACACACAGTCTCAATTAACTCAGTTTTTTTGTGATGCTTCTTTCTTATTAAACTTTTTTTTTTAAAAATCAGGAGCAATAAATGCAAGACGACTACCAGGCAGCCTCCAAGTGCCAAACTGGTTGAAGGCCATTGCAAATGATTTGCTCATTTAGTTTCCTGTTGAAAAGACTATCTTCTCCATGAATGAGAAATAAAGTTACTGAGTTCCTTAGCCACAGGCTCAGAGCAGCTGCTAAACCTGTGACAGTGAAATCATCTTATATCTGTCTCAAATACTGATCTTTTATGACATGAAAGTCATGTAAAATAATCCAGTACGGTGAAATGTATACACTATTATCAGAGAAAAGCTTCCTCCCATCCATCCATTGACTTCCCTTCATCCAGGGCCGGGTCACAGGGGTGGCAGCCTAAGCGGAGAAGCCCAGACCTCCCTGTCCCGGGCCACGCCCTCCAGCTTATCTGGGGGAACATCAATGCATTCGCAGCCCAGCTGATTGATATAATCTCTCCAGCATGTCCTGGGTAAGGTGCCCTGCTGAGAGGTAGGACGTGCCCAGAACACCTTACCCAGGAGTAGGGCTGGGCTATATCATGCCGTTCACGGTAATACTGGTGTAATGTTGGGCAACGATAAGAAAATGAAAAATGAAATATCGCGATAGAATATGGGCAAAACGCGCATGCGCGGTGCCTTTGTTTACGTACGCACATGGCTGCGACGCAGAATGAGAAGAGCGAAAGCGGATCGTTGAATGAAACAGATGAACCAGAAACTTCAGTGGTGTGGAACTGGTTTGGCTTTCGTCCGTCAGATACACAACAAAGCACTATTTTTGGTAGCGCATGCTAGCGGGCCGTTCAAGCTAATCTACTTGTGCATCTTTGGACCACTTCTAGCGTGGCTTGACCGTATGCACCATGGAAATCAGACGTGTGCAGAGAGCAAGCATCAACTTCAATATCAAGCCGACTTTACTTTAGTTTCAAGGATTATTGCTGGTGATTTGAGCAGGATCTCTCAGACCCAGAGACTAAACAGTTTATTTCTAGTCAGTACAACAGGCCGTGAGTGTGCATGTCTTTTTGAATTTCATGGACATGAAACTATCCCTACATGGTCTGCTGTAACGTGCATGCCTGAGCTGTACTTTTGGACATGCTGGAGGAGGTCCAGTGAGCATCACTGATTAGTGCTCTCTGAAAGTCGGGTTCAGACTCAAAACAGGAGAGGTCCTGGAAGAACTCCTTCCCAAGGAAACTACATTGAGGGGAAAATCAACCAAATCTAAATATGATACTTTTTTCTAATGTGGTAAAAGGCATTTTAATATGATCACATCATTACATTAATATACTCACTACAATTTGCCTAAAATAAATGCTTGCACAGAAAGAATGTTTGCTAATAATACATTTGTGAAAATTCATGTATATTTACTGGCCCAAATGCCTTTGAACTCTGGGCACCGTTATTTTCTGTCTGAAGTTGGCATCAGACAGACTTTCAAAAGTTGAAACCCACAGAAAGCTGCAGTCCTGTCCCCCTTTCAAACATAACGCACAATGCAGCGAACCCACCTGCTCGGCCACTAAATGTGGTAAAAACAACATTAATTTTTTCAACCCCTCTCACCCTGATCGGATTCACCCATTTGCTTGATCAACGTTTCACACGCACTACTGCGTTAATTTCTCTAAAAGGCTTAGTTTGTCGGTGGGAAATGGGAAATGTCGTGCAACGAAAAGCTGCAGCGCGCTAACAACCCTCTCCTGTGGCACAGAGCGAATCAAACACGGAGAGCTCTTAGCCACATCCACTAATCTCAGCTATTTTTCTGCCATTGGAAACATCAGCCTCTATTCAGTGTGTGCAACCTCCTAGCTTTTAATCTGGCCTTTCCCCTTTTTCCCACTCCTCTCATCCACTCATCCACTCACCCACATCATCTATCCACCAATTTATTTTTTCTTCTTTTACAATGGCTCTCATTCTTGCACTCTGCCCCTCCTATCCCTCCATTTCTTGGGTTGTATGGTTCTCATCTCGCTTTAACCTCCCTAGCGCGGCCACACACACAGACACACACATAGACACACACTCTCTATTCTCCTAGTGCTTATTTGTTCGCCTTGTTCTCTTTCCAGTACTTGACCTGAACCTTGAAACATGATTAAAGGGTAGTAAATGTTGGCAGTGAGCACTCCATGCCCAAGTGTTTGAAGCTAACTGGAGGGCCACCGTCAAATAGTCAAGTAATTGCTGTTAATGCTGCATTTGGGCTCAAATAAATAGGGACACAGTCAGATTTGTCAGATCCTTTTTTTTTCCATTTAAGAAAAGAGAAAATATGACAAATTCACTGTTTGTAGTCAGGTTATCATAAACGTAAATGGAGACAGAGAGAGTATAACTGTTTCACATCTAAGCGGGGATAGTCGAGGGGATCAAAAAGTCGAAACTGTGTTTAATTGAAGCTTATTGTGGCGTCAGATCAGACCTCCAGTTGTGGAGGCGAAGCATCTGTCAGAGCACCGACTGCTTCACGAGGGGAAACAGAGACAGTACTACACTCAACAAAAATATAAACGCAACACCTTTGTTACTGCTCCCATTCCCCATGGGATGGACGTAGAGACCTAAAATTCATTCCAGATACACAATATAACCATCCCTCCCAAACAGTGGTCACAAATCAGTCCAAATGTGTGGTAGTGGGCACATCTGCCATATTGAGATAATCCATCCCACCTCACAGGTGTGCCACATCAGGATGCTGATCTGACATCATGAGTAGTGCACAGGTGTACCTCAGACTGCCCACAACAAAAGGCCACCCTGGAATGTGCAGTTTTGTCTCACAGCAAAATGCCACAGATGCCACAAGCAATGAGGGAGCGTGCAACTGGCATGCTGACAGCAGGAATGTCAACCAGATCTGTCGCCCGTGCATTGAATGTTCATTTCTCAACCATAAGCCGTCTCCACAGGCGTTTCAGAGAATATGGCAGCACATCCAACCGGCCTCACAACAAGATAAAAAAAATAAATAAAAAACTTTGATTTTACATTTGCCACGTCTCTGTATCTCAGCCATGCAGGCACAGGAAGGATGGCAAGTAGTTTGCAAAAGCTTTAAATTAATGATATTTTAGACGAACCCTATCATTCTGACCACTTGCCTTCTGCAAAGCCCACTGCTGCTCATCCATTATGTTAAAATAAAAGCTCTAAAATCTAAACATAATTCTGAGGATGGGCGATGTTAGTGAGTAGGATAGTTAACAATATACTAGAAGTTATAGACAGACACTTTGACCCTAAGGAATAAATTCATGCTGCACATGTTTCTAACATAATGTGCCACCTTCAGTGTCGCACACTCGCTGGTTTCCGGGTGATCGAAGCCAAAGACCCAGCTCTCATCACCAACTGTAAGAGAGTCGGTTTCATGCAGAAGTGTCGGTATTCCTCAAAAGATTTCCAGGAGGCATGTTGAAATCTTAGGGCCCAAACAGATGTGGTCAGAAGTGGACTCCAGTAAGTGAACAAAAATGGGTTCAGTCATGGAGAGACGCACAAAGAGATGATCGTGAAGCAGAGATCAGCAGAATAAAAAACAATATTTTGAGTTTTTTTTAATTTATAGACAGAGTTGTGGAACTTTGTGAGCACATTTCATATTTTAAGTTCTATTTTTACCTTTACTATTTATTTACCAGAGCACATTATTAAGAAAAGCAACAGAATTCCCAAGCTGCATGACAGCATAACATTGAGATGAAAAACATCTCTATCACCAGAGAAATAAAAAAATATTATTAATCATGCTTCAGAAAGTCTAACAGCTCCACACCTGTCACTGATTACAGTGCACACAGGCTCCATGTTATGATAAGGCACTCTTCATAGCACCAACTGCAGTCATGGCTAATGACAGGTAATGATAAGAGAAGCTGTGTTTTCTGTTAGACAGTCAGGTGTCCTGTATTCAACACCTACACAGGCTCCAACCGCGCTACAATTATTCCCGAGTGCTTGGCTATGATTGTGGCATAATAATCCTTTGCACAAATTAATTTTCTTTTTAAAATGTCTAACAGATCGATAGGAACGTGGTCATTTTAAAAACTGATATTTACATCTGCAATAACAAACAAAAACAAATAAACTGAACAGTGAAAATGGTTTAATGGTGATGCTGACTTCAGTTGGTTTGGACAAGTAATTCCACTTTGCGTTTGTTCTTAAGATGGTTCTCCTGAGTTCTGGGGTAGGAGCCACGACTGAAAACTCTCGTGGGGTGAATGTGCGGTAGCTCGTTCTGAAATGCTGCTATATGAGATGACAGTTTAGAAAAGTCCTGCAGAACATAAAAGGTAAAAAAAGTGTTGCATCTACTTGTTTTGGCACTGGTTAGAGCTCCTCACAGCTGCATCCTGTACAAGATGGACATTAGAGGAAAACGAGAGTGAGTTGCATAAATAATTATCCTCCCCAGCCGGCAACAGAATCATTTTCTCAAAATCATAGAGAGTAAAAGTTAGTCTATCCTCGCATATATTTAAGGTTTGTGTGTGATCACTCTATCTGTACTAAAGACTAGTAAAGACTAGTTTTTTTGTATACAGCTATATTGTATATCAGACTAGTATCACCTCATGCTGTCAGATGCCACCTGTGTCCTTTGCTCACTGCTTGTGGTTTTATTAGCCAGAGAAAATTAGAAACCTACCAAGTCCACTTTAGAAGATTAGAAGGGGACCGTGGCACAAATCGCTGGTTTTTGTATTTTTACTTTATGCTTGATTAGGATTAAGAAAAATGTGCCCCTCGTCAACAGCAGTCCTTCATGTTAAAGACAAACGTTACGCCCCTCTGCAGCCCCTAATCTCCACAGTGTGGTCACCTGTTGCTAATTGGCCACACCCAATCAGGTGTGGATAGAAGCATACCAGAGGCGGGCTTTCGAGAAGCTCACTAGTCTTTGCCTTGGTGGCACCAGCTATTTTAGCCAAACCTCTTCTCACTAACACTCTGGTATTCATCTCCTTTTTTTATGTTGCGGCTTTTGAGCCGAGTCATAACACAAATTAGAACATCGTATCTGTTCTGATATTTGTCCTGTGAACATAAACTGCTGTCTGAAAATAAAGAATTTCTAAAAATTAACCAAACGGTGACGAGACTGACACCACACCCAGCGATCACCTGGTTCACAAATAGTAGTTAGTTAAGTTATTAAGTTGTCTGGGGCATTTAACCAAACGATTAATGGTAAAGTATATGTGTAAACCATGGCCCATGCAGGTATTCCAGATATTCTTATCCCCAGCAGGTTTTCCCAGTTACTCCTTGGGAATCCTGACGCCCAGCTCATAGATGTATATTCACCACAAGTTCCCTGTCTACCCTGGGGTAAGACCCAGTTGGGCATGCCTGGAAAACCTCCACATCAGCTGGCCCAATGAAAAAGCTTCTTTTAAAAGCCACATCTGTTAGCTCCCCATGTTTGACCCTGCAGGGTTTCATGCCGGATGCCCTTCCTGACAAAGAGAATTCGGGTCTTTGCTTGGAATTAAACAAGCAACCTTTTTCTCGCCAAGCAAGCGTGTGGCACTGGAGGACAGAGGATGTCCAACGTCTTAACTGTCTCGATTAAATGAGATTTTTACATTAAACGTTTTCATTTCGTTTCGTCATAAGCTGAACGGTTTTGACTGACCGCCACCTTCACACTGAAGCCAACAAAAAAATAATAATCTACCAACTTTTGGTTGAAGAAAATAAACTTATTTCAGCTTTTTTCATTTCAAAGGTGCTGCAGATGTTAGAGAGTCTTTTCTTCACTGCTGGAAACAGCACAGCAGCAACAACACCACAGAGAGCTCGGCCTTATTTACTTCTTAGTACAATCACACACATAAACGTCCATTGTTTACCAAAAAATTAGCCCATGATGTTGGTCTAGAAGTTTGCCTTTGATCTCATAACCTTGTGCTTTGGTAACGCTCTAAGTTAATGCCTTTAAATAAATGACTGGGTGAAATGAAAGCCTGCTTGTTCTCACACGTCTTCTCCCCACTGTTTTCTCTTGGTCTGAATTCTTATATTTCATGACAGAAGGAATCAAAGGTGTTGGTACACAATGTACTAAAATAAAAGCCAAAGCACAGTTCCTGCCTTTCTTTCATATCGAATCAAAAATGGATTTTGAATCGAACTGTGTCCTCAAGGAATTGCATTAAAAACAAACGTTGAGATTTCCTGAGACTCTCACCCACACAGTGAGTTTAAATAGCTAAGCAGATAAGAACATAATTCAGAGACAGATTCTGGGAGAAGATACAGGAAATTAACCCTTTACTGCCTCGTCTGGGTTAGTTTCTGTAGCTGAGAAAGAGCAGTTACGAGATGAATTACAGCACCAATTTGGATTTAGCGTCGCTCCTTTCATAGTAAAGTTAAGTCAATATTTATAAGGACGAGCATATCTGCGGAGAGCAGAGGTACGACTCTGATGTCATCAAAATGTTCAGCCTGGAGCTTTTCCATAGACTTTGAATGGGATGGTGAATTAATGGGCTCATAAAATGTTTGTTTGAACTGTTACACCCAAATGAGCTTTTAATTATAGTAGTGCTTTCTGAAGTGAGGCAGAAAATGTGCCCCTGTCTGCATAAAACCATCCTAGTTACTGCCAGTGCCACTGTCAGCACTTTCATCCCCTGCAGTCCAGTTCTCTGTTCAAGTGTACATCTGTGTAAGATCACCTATTAAAGTAGTAAATAACTCCGTTAAGACCAGAGGGAGATAATGACAAGCCAGCTTACTTCAGTAACTTTTTAGTCAATTGCATTTGTTCAACTATTTTATTGCACACTTTCTTTGCTCAAGTATGTTTTAGAGAAACATCATTTGAATACAATAATTGCGCTACATGCATTTATTTATAGTTTTAAGTATTTACACACATTCCTAAAATTCCCAGTCTTCCGGTGCCTTGTCCTGTCTTATCGCCCTCGATTTCAGAATAATAGCTGAAGCAGAGCGTTCATGCTGCCGTTGTTTCCTCTTCCCTGAGGTCAGGACATCAGAGAACTGACAGAGAGGAACAAGTGTGTTAATACTGCAGCATTTCAGCCTCGCTCTGTGATGTCACAAAGGTCTACAGATCCACCAATGGAGAAAAAATGTTCTGAAACCTGAGCTTTTGGCTCACCAGTTATTGTGAACTCGCCACACTGTCACGTTTGACTTTCACAGCTACATAATATAAGAGGAGTGTATATTCTGATGAGGTAACAGTAACAGTTCTCTTTTTATTCTCATGTTGTTCACCTTATCAAATGTCACGAACATGTCTAATGTTAATCTACATGAAATATACAGGTGGGTTTTTTTGCTTGTTTTCTCTGTTCCTGACCGCCTGCTGTCTCTATCCAACTCTTGTCTTTTGCAGATGTCCTCCTGGTCACATGATCAGTGTAAACGGGACCAAAAAGTCTTGCGTGTACACCCTTTGTGCTATGCGGCCCTGTCACCGCGGGACCTGCGTGGCCCAGTCGCCCTCCAAATTCACCTGCCACTGCCCGGAGGGTTACCGAGGACACCGCTGTGAGACGACACTGGCCATATACAGGGAGGACGTGGGCCTCAGCTTCAGCTCCCTCTTTGCCATCTGTATCTGCTTCATGGCCTTACTGGGTAAGTCCTGTAAATGTACTGCCTGTTACGCACATCTGTCAGACTGTATTACTGTCGTGTTTCTACGGCAATACTTCCCATCCTAACTATAAGCAATTTGGAAACAATAATGATGCTTAATATAATGTTTAAAGCTATAACTCTGTATTGATGCAGCCATGGGCAGTGTTATCGTGAACGCACTGCAGCGAGGCGGGAGGAGCACGGAGGTGAATCTGCTTCGTGTGCAGGCTGACAAATGCTGCAATTTTCATTAAAGTACTGATGAGTACAAAATTACTATTATGTGACAGTGGAGTGCACGATAGATTTGAAACTGACACTTGAAAAAATTGAAGCTTTCATTCATAAAGTTCGTGCACTCTAAAGTGGTACGACGGTAGAGCGCCAGGTGTTTGTAATTAGCTAATCAAGGGCGTTTTTTTTATTATGTGGGAGTTAATGTGTTTATAAGTCTAGTGTGGAAACAAACAGAGACCCCACGAAGATGGTGCGCTCCGTTTTATCGATCAGTGTTTTCAAAATGACAGCCTGATTTTCATAAGGTCAGTAACTCTAAAATAACTTTTTATGTCACTCTACATGTAAAGCAACTAATACTTACTGCGTGATTTAATATACTCTAACAAACAAAAATGAAGTTGTACGACAGCTAATCAAGAATGAATGTTTCTGCAGACGTGATCTCAAGAAGTTTCCAAGTCTTGCACTGAAGTTTTCAGGCAGTTATTAATCAGACTTCTCAAGTTATTTGTGTGAATTTTACCAGATGGGAATTCTTTTTAATGATTATTCAGATTCTGCATGATTCTGCTCGTTTACTTCGTTGGATCTGTTGTACAGAGTTGAGGGTACATTGAGATCCTCGCTGACCTAAATCTTAAGAACGTCTGTGAAAGCTTTTTAATATCACATCTCTCCCTTCCTAATGAAGGTTATTCCAAAGCTTGGAGCAGGACCTTTTATACTCCCCCATGATGCCATATTTATTCTCAGACTGTACTAAAGTAGCTTTACATTCATAGTTCAGAAAAAAAGAAAAAAAAATTTTTTAATGTAGGTCCTCTGTGAATCCTGCTTGTTTCATGAGTGCATGAGGATATCTGCTCTCATTGACATCATACAGATAAGAGTAGAAAAAACTGTTTAGAAAAGTGTGTGTTCTGAACTTTTGGTTAACAAAAAGACGTCCAAGCTTGTAACTGTGTATGTGTAACATGACAAATCCTATTTAGGCTTATCTTCTTTATCTGCAGATGTAATTACAGTTCAGTTATTTAGCTCATCTGACCGAAGCTTGTGGCGTCCGTTGCCTGTTTGTTCATTCATCTCTCTGTTCGTTCAGTTCACAAGATTTGCTACTCCTACAGTGTTGGTCAGATTTAATCAAAATTGTACACAATTGTGGTCAAGGTCACAGGAATATATGGTCCTTTTATGGTCACCGTTCCCTTTTTGCAAAAACTGCTGCTCAAAGTGTTGGTTCGGATTATGATTTTCATGAAATGAGCGTTTGCATGGACTAATCTGTGTACCTAGGTTATCCTGTTATGATGACGATGATGGTCATAATCTTGTGTGTCATGATGGTGGAGGGAGTGGTCTTACTGGTTGACTCCCACATTAGGAAAGCTTAGTTGGATCCTTACTACCACCATTATGTCAACATGCCCAATGCTTTTTATGACCGTGGTTACAGCTGACCACGATGCTTCTGAACTCAAACACTTTTGTTTGGTGGTAAATGGGATCAAGTTGTCCTGGATATGACTGTGAGCCTCTCTGATGTCTCAATGGATGTTAATTCTCATTAGTTTGTGCAGTACAGCCGACCCCTCTGTGCTTTACATATTACAGTAGCCTGTAAATTGTGATGGATTGTGAGCGAGATTAGCTATTATGATCTGGTTTGTATACGTTTTAAAAGGTAGATGGAGGGCTTCAGTGAAACATTGGATTAACAGGATGCCTCACTGCATTAGCAGAGTAAATGATCCAAATCCAGGGATCTCCTTTCAGCACATTAAATTACATCAACCTGAATCCCTATACAGTAACTGTTTGTACTGCTATGTAAAACTGTACTATACACAGTGCATATATATATATAATGTAGTCCTGTAAATTAAGTACATTCTTAATATTTTTAAGAGGTTAAAGAGCAGCCAGGTTCTGCTAATCAAACACTTCTTTAATGGATCATTAGCACGTGTCGGCACCTCTATAAAAGTGTAGTTATGTCAGTTTGTGGCTCTGGAGCTTTCTGGTGTGTGTTAATACAATGATGCAGAAGTGGTCGGTCTCCCCAAGGTCAGACTGGGCAACACTCAGAGAAACTGCAAAAAGCCCAAGAGCTGCATCCCAGACTCTACAGTCCACAGTTAGCATGTTAAATGTTAAAGCTGTTGGACTGAGTAAGCAGGGCTTGGTTGGAAGGGTTACCAGGGGAAAAACTCCCGTACTGTTACTTGAAGTTATTGGTGTTAAAGGTGGTCTTACAAGCTACTGGATCATGTGGTGACCTCCGATATCGCTCCTTTGTTCTTCATGCATGGCATAAAGTCATTGTCCAAGAGTGATGCAGAGTTCTTCTGTCTCCTACCACCTTAAAACAGAGCTGGCCTTCCTGATCAGCTTATCCAACCGCTTCAGCTTCCTTTCAGCAATAGATTAGCTGCTGTTCCAACAGACAACACCATTAGAGATGGCTGCCACTCCAAAAGATCTCAGTCTCCTCAGAGTCTGATCAGGAGATGGTTCCACTGGCACCAGTCCACAAAGTCCTGAATCCACTGTCTGTACTCTGATATATCTTCACCCTAATGAGGCTAGCGATGGGAGAGTCATCAGAGAACCTTTGTAGATGGCAGCCTGGGTAGTTGATGGAGAAGTCTGAGGTGTAGAGGGTGTCCTCATCTACTGTGGGCGACCAGTGAGGTAGTCCAGTATCCACTAGGACAGGTGGTGGTCCACTCCTGACAGCTCCAGCTTGTCCCTCAGAGGTCGGATGGTGTTAAAAGCACTGGAGAAATCTTCCAGGCTTCTCCGGGTGGGTCAGAGCTTGGTGCAGGAGGTAGATGATGGCATCATCCACCCTGATGCCAGGCTGGTAGGCAAACTGCAACTGATCCAATGAAGAGCTAAACAGGGTGCGATATTTTAGGAACTGCCTCTCAAGGGTCTTTATGAGATGCACGATCAGTGCTACCGGCCTGTAGCTGATGAGGTCCTTTGGATGTGTAGTCTATTGCACTGGTACCACACCGGAGGTCTTCCACAGCTGTGCTACTTTCCCCAGCTTCAGGCTGGGGAAAGTAGCTTCAGGCTTCAGGGAACATGTATCCCATGATGCCACACAGTTGGTCTGTGCAGCACCTCCGGAGGCTGATGCCATCAGGACCTGAAGCCTTTCGCACCTCGATCTTTGGCAGCTCGTTCCTCACCTGAAGTGTTGAATGTGACAGGATGGTGGTGAGGGAGGGGGGCTGTGGGATGGAGTCTTTGGGTTGGACTTTAGGCAGTAAATTTCAAAGGTAAAGCTGTATAGCAGCCCTTTGTCTCGCCTGTGAGCGGATCAACTGAAACATTCTGGTGTTTGATTTTCTGTTGTTAAAATCCACATTTTTCTTTCTTTCCTTTATGTTTTTGCTTGTTGAATATTCATCCACCTGTACCTTTTAGCTTTGTATTCCAGTCCCTGAAGGATCCTCTGCTGAGAAAGCGCCTCGGGCTCAGTCGTACTCAGAGAGCTGTCAGTACAATGACATGTTCCCGTTGTTTAATTGAGGACAATACAACAGAACAGTAAAGAGCAGTATGAGACGAGCACAGCCCAAGAAGAGAAAGCAGATCAGAGGAGTGCAAAATAAAACAGGACGACACACAATACCAAAAGAAAACAAGAGGGAGCTGAATAGATAGCACAGCCGAGGCTGCGCGCAGCACGGCGAGAGAAAGAAAAAGTGGGAGATGTGTGGTGAGGAAGATGGTGTTGGTGTCACACTGCTGCTGGCCATGTCTGATTGTCTCATTGGTGATTCACAGGGCACCTCTTTCACACCCGGAGACCAGCCAGACACTCAAATGATCATTTCTCCTTTTCTTTTCTCCTCCATTCCAACATCTTCCTTCAAATTTGGCTCCGGGCTTATATTAAATGCGACATCCAACCTTGATCCTGTTGAGGCTCAGCGCTGTTTTAAGTGTTAATTACTTGATTTGTAGGCGTATAAGGTGCTGTTTACCCAAACCTGCAGAAATTGAGATCAATGCTCCGGGGGCTTTGGTAGTAATTTCAGTCGGTAGAGCATCCTGCGCTCGATTGGTCAAGCATTCCTCACTCTGAAATTTAAGTAGCGACGAGAGAGACTTCTTTTTTTCTTTTTTTTTTAAGCCTTCATCAAATATTTCTTGTGCACACTCCAAATGTTTGAATAGCAAGAACAAAAGAAGGGCAGCAACTCTCAAAAGCAGTTCTCTGAGAATGTTGTGATTGGTGAAGATTAAAGACAAATTCTACTCCCAAAAACGTTCATATTCGCTCATTCCCTTTGATCCTGATCTGTTGTGTGGTTTGATATGGTCAGCTATGAGCTTTCCCTTGTCTGCTGGTACTGAGGTTCCTACAACATGAAGGCTTCATAGTTGGTGGGGTGTGTGTGTGTGTATTCTAGCACCTCCAGCACATAAGTCATTTTAACGTGTGTGATACTTGGAGGATGAATCTTTAATAAGTGGGGTGATCCTTGACTTTACTTTCCATTTGTACCAAGTTGACATTTGTAGTTCGAATGAGACATTTCAACAGCTGTTTGCTAGATTGCTATCAATTTTCAAGAGGCGGTGGTGTCAGAAACACACTTGACTGAGAGGCTGCTATTGGAGGATTGACTGGGAACATTTTAAAGGCTTCCTTTTATTTCCTGTTTGACTGGTTTAACCTGCAAAAGTTTGGAAAAATGGTTTAGGCTAAAACAAACCCATTAGTAAAGTCCTGTTATAAAGCCTTGAGGTCAGTGTAGGGTTAGAGATGTGTAATAGCAGATTATATTAGTCACAGCCACTTTAGAATTTCTCCATCCATCCATTCGCTTCTGCTTATCCTTTTTCAGGGTCGCGGGAGGCGCTGGAGCCCATCCCAGCTGTCATAGGGCGAGAGACAGGGTACACACAGAGACAAACAACTATTCACACTCACATTCACTCCCGCATTCACACCTATGGGCAATTTGGATTGATCAATTAACCTATTCCCACTAACTGCATGTCGTTGGCCTGTGGTATAAACAGCTGGATTACCAGCTGGAAACCAGCTTCATTATTAAAACTTCAGCTGGGTTTTTCTTCGTTCATCTCTCTGTAGAAAAATAGACCAGTGACTCATCATGACCTGTGGAAAAAAAAATAATGGATGTAAATCCACTTGAATTTTTAGCATCATTTATATGTAAGGAAATGCATGATTTTGTGCCTGATTTCATCATGAAAGAAATGATACATTCATGCAAAACCTCATGAAGATGAAATAATGCATGACCTCATTGCATGAACAATGCAAAACCTAATGTGGTCACAAGGGCTAGATGTTAGGACGATTCCTGATGTCATTAAAACATTGAAATGATATTTTTAGCTTGAACATCCATGGAGCAGTCTCCTCCACTGATTGGACTGAGAGACCAGCAGCACTGACACAGTCAGTCCCCGGGGTGCTCCTCGGGGGTTCTGAGTTCAGAGCAAAGTTTCTAGTTCAGAAATGTCAGCACGGCTCCAAACCGAGTCAAAGTCCAACTGGCAATCTCTTGAGTATTTTAATGATTAATGGCATAGTCCTCTGAATGTATCATGTAGCTGGAATATTGATTCTGCACAGCGCAATGCAAATTAATTTATTCTTTATGCTTCTTCGGGCTTTTACGTTTGTGTAGCTTTGCGTAGATATCATCCTTTCTTTGCACGCACCTCTATGCCCTCATGTTGTGTTTCAGCAGCTGTTTTTCTCTCAGGATTATGTTGTTATTGCATTATTAACTTGGCTTATTACTGCTGGCTTGACACTGACATCCAATACTTGCTTGTTTTTCTGAACACCTTTTCTCTTTAACTCATTCCAAGTTTTTTCCTTTTTCCTTCGCCTCAAGGAGCTTTATATTGTACAGTAGATTGTACAACAATAAATATTCGAAAGATAGATAAGTTTGCATTTGACTACAGAAAAGCAGTCAAATGCAAACTTATCTTTTTTAAACAGTCATGTCAGAACATCAATAACGTAGGCTCTATGTAAAAGATGGACATAGACAGCATGGTTTGTAAAGCGATGATGGCTATTATCTTTAAACCTTGGGAAGATTCAGCGTTACATTTTTTCCACCATGTTAATCTAAAGAAATTCAGTTACCTTCTTTTTAGGTTTTCAGGACTACTGTGACTTGGATGATTGCGAATCTACACAGACATGCTGCCACCATGTTTTTGTTTGTGGAACCAGAAGGGACTTATCAACCAATGCTAGCAATCAGGTGCAACGCACTGATGCATATACATGATAATTAGCTCTAAATAACAGAATAGTTAAAGACTAGAATGTCACACTCAGAGCCTGGTTCTGCCGGAGGTTTCTTCCTGTTAAAAGGGAGTTTTTCCTTCCCACTGTTGCCAAAGTGCTTGCTCATAGGGGGTCATATGATTGTTGGTTTTTCTCTGTATGTGTTATTGTAGGGTCTATCTTACAGTATAAAGCACCTTGAGGCGACTGTTGTTGTGATTTGGCGCTATATAAATAAAATTGAATTGAACTGAATTTCTGTCTTCTCTGTTAGTACAATTAATCAAACGTTTTCTATTATTTTTGAAATTGCCTTTAAACGTCTTTATTTTTGCTGTAAATTTGTATTTTTATTTGGACATTGCTTCCAGCTCTGAAAAAACCAGTGCCTTAAATCTGCATTCTTCCCGCTGGCCAGCAGGGGGCGACTGTGGTTACACAGTCGTAGTTGTAGTGATACCAACATACATTTAATTCTATTAGCCAATCAGCAATACAGCAGCTACTATGACAAATATACTAATGAACAATACAGACGTCTGTGGATGATAGCAGCAGGTCTGAGACACGTGCTCGGTTCGGGGCTAAGACTCCATAACTGAGTATTGTTTTTAAAACAAATCTTAAAAACTGAAGTTTATCGTTTATTGTTTACACCCTTCTCTCAGAGGTTTGTAGAAATCCCAGGGAAGCACATGCAGCTTCAGGTCATTTGAAACTCTCTTAAATTAGGCTGCTTTTGCCATTTTTTTCTTGGCAGATCCTTTCAAGTTCTTTATATTAGATTGGAAGAATCTGTTAGCTGCCATTAGAGCTCTACAGAAATGCTTTAATGTGTTTTTATTTTTCTATGATACAGCAGAGGAGCTGCTGAGCATTCTTGGGAATTAGACCCTCCTCTGCCTTTTTCACCTGAGGTGATACTCTGGCTTCCTGCGAACTTAAAGCTGGGTGCTCGATCCGCTCTGTATCTGTCGATGAATAATGGAATGGGTTCCTGATCTTGCCCTCTGATGTTCTGAGGGGTTGAGTACCAGGCTGTAGTAGCAGCACCATGCTGTTAGTTTACAGACCTCCACCCTGTAGGGAGACTCAGTCCAACCACTGTAGTGTCGTCTGGAGGCTTAATAATGGTGTTTTGCTGTGGCTGGCTGGAACGCGAATGTTGAGTACCTGGAGTTCTGCCCGAAGCGTTCAATTTTTTTCTCATCAGACCAGACCTTTTGTTTCATCAGACTTTTTTTTTTCTTATGCTTTCAGAGTCCTTTAAATGCAGTCTGGCAAACTTTAGGCGAGCTGTTGTGTGTCTTTTACTCAGGAGTGGCTTCCATCTAGCCACTCTACTCTAAGTGTCTGATTGAAGGACTGCTACTGAGTCAGTTACTTTTGGCTGAACAACCAACTCTCGGAAAAGTCCTGGTGGTTCCAAATTCCCTTTTCTCTGAAACACTCCAGCACTCCTCAGATCTACTTCTTTCCCCTTTTTAAAAAAATCACAGATGAGTTTCCATGAATTTATGGCTTGGCGCTTGTTTTGACATCCACTGTGAACTGTGGGGTGTTAGATACACAGATGTGGGCCTTTGACAACTAAGTGCAATCTATTCAATTTGCCTCAGGAGGACTCTGGTTTTATCCTTGTCAAATGAAATGAGTTACTATTATACAGATGCATTGCTAGCCATAAAAATCCACCTGGACATGAAGTCCTTTACTCGAATCAGAGTTTGGGGTTTTATTGTGTATTAAATTTGCTACACTGTCTTATATGAACTAATTAACCCTTTAAAGCCGGTCGGAGCGGGCATGCTCCGTTTTGCGTAACTATTTTAAAATCCCAGTAGCACTGCAACCACGTAAGCTAGCGCAATAATTTTTTTTTGCATATGAAACTGGAGGAGTTGTACTTACATCTTATGCCATCAGCTTGTCCTAAGTCACAGTTTCCTTCCACATATAGCTTTGCAAAAACTGCATAAAAAGCACTTGCAGCAACAAAAACATGGCTTTGCCAATCCGATCAGCTGTTTGTAACACTTCCTACGTTGGAATAGACGTCAGCACGAACTTTCGCATGTCCGCCATTACCTGCCCAAAACCGGAAGTGACGTCGTTTTCGCGGAAATGTAGTTTTTTACCATCAGGGCCTCATGAGCCTATACTGGTGTTTTTAAAAGTTATCTTTGACTTTATGACTTTCTGTGTCGTTTCTGGGATGCTTAGGACTCATATTGCACTGCTGGAAATATTTTATTTTGATGCATATGCTGTTATTTTGCAAATTTGCATTATAATATTTATTTTCGTTTTTCCTGCAGTGTATAAAAATTGGTGTATTTCAAAAATAAAACTATGAAGACGCTCAAAATAAATTTCCTGTGGTGGGAAACTATTTTGTGCAACTTTTTTGTATTTACAGTTTTGAGGGATAAGCCTCTTTAAATTTCTCTAACTAGAAATATATGTTAAAAAACAAAAACGATTTTCAATTTGTTTGTAGTTTATTGCACTTTTTTGCAATTTATGTAATTTCTATGCACTTAATGCATACATATTATAAAAATTTGGGCTATAATGGTTGTATTGATGTATATCAACTTGAAATGCTCCCAAAAATGGCACTACGGCATGTAAAAATATAATATAAGCTCTGGCGGACTTGGTTCTATGGTAGGGTTAATACTTCCATTACCATGCTGCTGCATGGTAAATGTACAAATTGTATTACTTTTTATTAGAATACCTATTTTTAATACTCTCTGAATATTTTCAGTATGTTTTAGGCTTAGAAGTGATACCATGCACATGCTAAAAATAAGTGTTTATTATAAAATGAACATAGTCTGAAAGTACACAAAGTATGTCCCAAAGGTCAAGAGTTCCTCTTTAAACTCCAGTGGCTATTTTTTTAGCATTGAATGTGATATTTTTGTATTATGGTGAATCTGTTCATCATTGTCAGGTGGTGTTATTGTCATAGATGAGCGGTTTTCAGACTGTGGTGTGGGCCCCAGTGCTGGGTCGTGGAGTTTTTTGATGTTTAGGGAAAATGAATAAGCCAGAATTTAGTGGTGCAGTCACACTCATGTTTATTTAAGCAACATTCAGTGTTGATTATTGACTAAAGCTTCAGATTCTGAGGTGGGGAAAGCCAGAAAAGGTTGGAGAACCGGTTTCATAAATATTTATTTTGTTTTCACACACAGAGCCAATCCATGTTCACAGCATGCCACAAAAATACATTCTTCAATCCACGTCAAAACTCAAACTGAACTCTTTACTGGGCCACAGCAGATCGGTTCTAGGACATTTGCAGCAGTATAAGGGGGCAGATGGTTTTACGCTGGGAGGTTGCTCCTGCTCCAGTGCACTAGTTTCATCGTGTGTGGATAAAATAGCAACATCAAGACCAAATGTATGCTTACAAAAAAATAGATAAATAATCAGACAATACTGCTCAATGCTCAAAAGCCAAATAGTTATTTTGTCTTAAATAATAAACCAATCTATCGTCTAAGTGCCCCACACAGCAGTGGTCTGACAGCACAGATGCAGACTCTCTTAATCTTCCCTAAACACAGCATGGACTGCTTTTTATTGAACGCACCACCAGATATGTCTTTATATGCCATAGAATATCCCACTGAAATAGCACGAGCACCTACTTAAATCATGTAGAGATGGATTTTCCGATCCATCTAAATGATGTAAATTAAGGCTAATTAGTGTGACAGAGACGTTCTTCGCTGCACTGTTTCATGTATGAATTGGCAGAGCTTGCAGTCTGTGCTGAAGGTGCGTGTTGATGACCCTTTGTCTTACCACCTCCTCACGCAGGAACACTGAGTATTATTCAGCTTCATGTAAATACATATTGAAACTCAAAGCCACAAACAAACACACACTCGCAAAAATATCACAATAATCTACAGCTTGATTTACTATATTTAGATGAGGCGTTTTATTTAGAGACCATAACACCAAATGTGCCCTCACAGATAAATCATCACAGTCACAAGATAACTGTTTTTTTTTTTTGGGGGGGTTCATCCATATTAGTTTATATTTGTTGTCTTGACTGTGTTTTAGGGATCTTTGCAGCAAATTCCATGTGCACGCATTTGGGCGTAGTCTAAGGAGCTTGGAAAGAAAAGCATCTGGACTTCTTTAGGTTTCTTGAAGACATTTCATCCAAGAAGTACTATTGGTGGAGAGTCCCAAATTTTAAGTCTCCCAGAGGGCCATGGACCCCCTATTGATCCTCTGCCTAATCACACAAACCAAGGTGTGAAAACGGGTGTGGGCCATAGTCAGCCAAGGTTTCGGGTGAACCCATTGTGAAACCTAGCCTCACCCTATCTATCATGTGACTTGCTAAGGTTATAAATGGCCCAGGATGTGAGTGAGCGTGAAGGCGTCTGGGAAGGAACCTCAAAACTGGATTATAGATGGCAGACAATTGCATGTCCCGGATGACTGAGAACCTACACAGACACATTTGGGCATACTTGACTTTTGAGTAGTGACCAGCTGAAAAGGTTTGGCACCAAACAATCAACTTCATTTATGCTTGCAGTAACATTTTAGGTCTACAACTTTTGGAGAAAGCCATCGAACAAAAACAAGCTGTTTAGGTCATCAGCTGATGTCAGATAAAAATGCCTTAAATGGCATTTAAATGCATTTTCACACATATACTTTAATTTCTCTGTTCCAAAATCAGTTGATGGTTTGGTTTCTTTTCACTCTGAGCAAACTTCAATCAAACCAGCATGCGTCACTACAGAATGCTTATTAGCCAGATGTATCTGGGACAGGACCAAGAAATTGACAGCATTTCTAGCACACAATGGCAGATGGTGTAAGCTGTGGTTTGAGGAAGGAGTCAGAGGGGACTGGTGCAGCTCCAGAACCAGACAGAACACCGTGTACTAATGGGAGGTGAATGATTTGAAAGAGGGAGCGAGGTTGGGGCATGTAAATTAGAACAAACAAGCTTGTAGTGCAGTGGGGTCATATATACAATGTGTACTGGAAGGGCAGTCTATGAGGCTCATGGAATTCAGATATGGAGAGTGGGCAATGAACCCTGGACGCTGTGGAGGGTTCATGGTTTCAGTCTTAGGTCTTTGTTTCCCCCGCTGTAAAGAACATGCCAGGCTAGTTCTCCCATCATTCAGTCCTTGTTCCTGCCTTACACCTGGAGCCGGTCCCTGGAAGCTGGAAACAGAGGATGAGATTCCCTGCAGAGATCAATAAATAAAAAAATAACAATAATAATCAATAAAAATTGATTATTGTGATTTACCTGCAACTCTAATCTTTGGCTGGTTAGATGCATGTGTAACCCTCATTTTTCAATATCACGGTTAACAGCACATTTCCATGTAGACTTTAGTGCTAGTTTGTTTACCTACTCTTGTTTGCCTGCCGGGGCTCAGCCTGCCAGCATCTGTGGATCAAACGCAGACACGTCCCTCCAGCCATCTGAGATGAAAAGGAGCTTTTATATTATAAAAAGCCATTAAAGATACAATGATGGTGACAGTGTTTCAGGGTGGAAAATTACTTAAGATGATTTCAATTCGACTTGAAGGCATTTAGGTTCAAAGAGAAAGACTTGAAAGTGCACCTTGGCCCAAAACACAAAATCATTAACTTTCAATTACATGTATATATTACTAAATCACCATGATTGTCATCCCAAGGCACTTTTCACAGTAAGGTAAATACCTTTCAGTATTTTAGATGGAAACCTCTATGACATAACTATTCTCTATGAGCAGAAGGAACCTTTTAACAGTAGGACGTCTCCGGTAGAAGCAGACTCTGGGAGGGCAGCCATCTGCCGTGACTGCTTAGAAAGACCAGACAGAAAAGAAGATCTTAGAGAGACAAGAAACAATACAACAATAAACGCTCGACAGGTTGCATCATAAGTACAGAACATGCAGTTCTCCATATACCTGCAGAAAGTGAAGGAGGAGAGAACACAGCACAAGCAGGAGGGAGACGATATATAGGTGCACCTTTGTAGCGACATTGCTAACAGTTTTCAGATTAAAGCGTGCTGTTTAAGGCAGCAGTGGCAGCTGTCACCTGTAGAGCTGGATGATTGTTCAAATACTTTGGGGACCGACACTGAACTTGGTCCATCACAGGGGAAATTTGCCTGCTGATTTTTTTATTTTATTTTTTGATGATGAAATTTCCTCAAGGCAAAAAAGTGCGCAAAGTAATTTAAAATTCATTTAGAGTCAAAGCCAGCACAATGTTCCTGAGCTGCTTTTTGTCCCTCACGAGTGCCATTAAACCTGCTTCTCACTGGGACTCAACCAGCTCCTCACATGGGCCATTAAAACCTGCATCGCCTCAACCAGCAGGCTCAGCCGGAGTCCCCTCAGTCCTTCTGAAAAATAACATTTTATTTTTATTTATGTTTATCTTTCCTGCAAAACTCAAAAGTGATGGATGATTTATTAAAAGCACTACAGAGAATAAACTGCTGATCGGTATTTGTATGTTTGTTTTGTGGCTTTTTATGTTTGCGTTCTTTGTCTTTTTCTTTGTTTGTTTATAGTTCTTTGTTTTGAAGGAAAACTCACTGCCCAAGATAAGTGGGTCAACCCAGCACTGCATAAAAGAAACCATCTATGTGAGGCAGTATCGCGTATCCTCACTGGCTTTGTTTTATGTTACTTTACTGACCCTGTATTTAAATTCGGGTCCAAAAATGCAAATGATGATGCAGTTTCTGTAATTGTGCCTTTGCATGTCACAGCATTGAGTTTTAAATCAAACAGTCAAGATGTGACTGAAGTACAGGCTTTCAGCTTCAATTCAAGGGGTTTAACAAAAGTATTGCATTAACTGTTGAGGAATTATAGACATACACAGTCCCCTGTTTTTCAGAGACTCTAAAGTAATTGGACAATTGACTGACAGCAGTTTCATGACCAATTGAGGTCTGTTGCCTTGTTATTCCATGACAAGTTAATCCAAACGTTGTATTTTGTAGCTGTTCACAGGAAATTTCAGAATGAGGTGCAGTGAGATGTTGATGCAAGCAGTGTTGCCAACTCCTCAGTAAGGAAAATCGCTATTGGCTGTCCTAAAAGTCGCTAGAAGTCGCTAAATGATGTCATTGCCTAATTTGCATAATTGGTCATGCTAATGTAATTGTAACCAACATTGTAGACGAGAAAAATAACATCGTGGAAGAGACATAAAGGGAGTAAAAAACGTCCTAAATGCATTTAGAATTTATTTAGAACTACAAATTAAATTTCTTTTAGCAATTATTGTTTTTTTAATGTCACAATTCCAACCCTGCTCCTCTATCCGGGCTTGGACCGGCAAAAGTGACCCGATATAGGCACTGTGGTGGAGTTACTTTGTGTGTGTGTGTGTGTGTGTGTGTGTGTGTGTGTGTGTGTGTGTGTGTGTGTGTGTGTGTGTGTGTGTGTTTATAAGTAGTTTTAAACCTTGTGATCCACAAAACAACATAACAGTAAAAGAAGTACTGACTGCGTTACAGTCAGTGTGGGAGCAGCGGCTTCGCTCATGCGCGATTCATTTGCAGTTTGGACGCATAGGTGAACATCTTCTGCCCTGATAGCAGCTGGGGGAGGACTATCCTCCGCCTGTGAGCGCTTTGGCACGGGCGAGGTGCCCACGGCAGCACCGCTGCTTGTTGAGAGTAAGAGCGATACGCGCTTTCACGTCAAAAAGTCGTCATAAATAAGTCTCCAATAATACCAGAAAAAGGCGCCAGATTTGTCGCTAGACGCTTTTTAGAAAAAAAAAAGTTGCTAAGGGGTCTGAAAATTCGATAAAATTTGGCGACAAAGTTGGCAACACTGGATGCAAGTGAAGGATAACATGTTTAGGCTCGAAAACCAAAGTAAACCCATCAGAGAGAGAGAGCGAAAGGTTTAGGAATGGACAGATTTTACTGGACTATTGTTGGTCTCAGTCTTTTAACTTCAAATATTTACTGTTGTTAATTTTCACCTGGTCTTTAAGTCAGACGTCATTAGCCGTGTCTGGGCCCAATCTTTGCCACAGAGTTGAAAAACTGTCAAAATTTTTTCATCTGTAACAAAATGATCAGCGTTGCTGCATTACCAGGTGTAAGAATTAAGTTTAACATCCAGGCATCCACGAAAACACAATTTATTAAATGTAACAGAGTTAGAAGTTAGCAGGAAGTTAGCTCACTAGTTTCCACCTAAATATAATATAGCATGATCTGACTGAGAGATTTCTGAAACAATTCAAACGTACAGCTCTGCTATCACTTCCAACATAAATGAAGACAGAAAACTAAACAGCAGTGACGTTTGTAGGGTTACTGAAGTTGGGCTAGCTGGTATATAATGATGTGCTACATGATCGCTAGCAACACAGCTATGTTAGCATAGCATAAACACAGTGAAGCTGGAGGATGAACGCTAACTTTTTTCCACTCGATAAAAGTTAACGTGAAGGTTCCCGATGGTTAGGGACAAATGCAATCGCATAGCAGGATGCTGTAAACGGACCAAACTTCAGTCAGGAGAACAACTGAGATAATCCATCCACAATACGAGGTTAGTTTTAAAAACTGAGCTTTAAAATAAACAGTGGTAATAAAAACTGAGAGAGGCCGACAGTGATCACTGACTGTTTTTAGGAGCTTGTAGATTAAATAGAACAAGATGCAAAGCAATAAAACATGTTAAAAACACAACATCCTTATTAAACGCAGAGTAGTTTGGGCCCGGAAGCAGGATTCATCACGTCATCACTTAAAGACCGGATTACGATCTTTTCAAATTTGGATTAGTTTGATTGTTCTTACCTCTCAGCCATAAAAGGGTGATGGGGTATTGTCGTCACCCTGCTGGGCAGACACCTAACCATAATTATATCTGCTGAAAATCTAGACCTTGTATTCCAGTGAAGTTTTCCGAAACACTTCTGAATGCAATAAGTAGAGAACGAGGTGTGTCTGTTTATCTGCAGTGCATTCTCACAGTTAATGTCTGCGCCGACTGTTTGTGGACAAAACGCTGATTGCATTTATATTTTAACGGTACGTGGATCTGAACGCCCCCCAGGCCGCTTCGGATGATCTGAAATTCCACACTCGATGAAAGTGAACACTTCAACCCAACAAGAACAGAGTTCAGCGATCCAAGGTGCATGCTGATGTGTTGGAAAACTCGCCAGAATGCGCACAGAATTAAAAGTACTGAATGAAGCAAGAAAAAACATCTATTTTTAATTCTTACCTCTCCACAGCAAACGTTCGCTGTAGCTTCTCTGTCTGTTTGTACCCCGTGCTCCAAAATGTCCCAGTGTGAGGGTCTATTCATAGCCGCATCTTTATCAGAGCGCAGCTGAGATACGACTGCACCTCTATGACACCACTGGCACAATTTTTTTTTACAACAGGAGGTGGAGGATTAAAGAAAGGACACATTTTGATCAATAACAAGAGCAGTGGAGAGTGCAAAAGATACAAAGACTCGCTGAGCACAGTTACCTTGAGAAAGCGAACAATACAGAAAACTAAGCTAAGACATTGGACAGATACTGGCCTTGGATTAAGTGTTTTATTAACTTTCCACGCAGGGCTTTACTGCCCTGTGAGCTAAATGAATTACATTCAATAAGTAATAAGAATAACTTTGGGGGCCAATTTACTTAGTTTTTTATGCATGAATATAGTCAGTGTGGGAAGATTTGTATTACTACAACTGAGGGGCAGTTTGGCTTCCCAAACAGTGCCTGGAAATTCAGCGCCTGCAAGGAATCCATTATTAATGTTCAACCCTATCATTTTCCGGTACATGTAGTCATTTAACTCCAGGAACCAGAGGAAAAAACAAAAAGAACTCATTGCACCTGTGAATGTGTAGAGACGTTGTCTGCTGCATATTGGTACTGACCTTAAAATCCTGTTTAAAATATAGCACAACAAAAAAAGCAGCGAGAAGAAGAGTAGTGATAGATCAAGCCCACAGAGACAGATGGCTCCAGTAAGCAGAATTATAGTTTGATGAGGTAAAATCCATACTATATTATTGACCTGTGTTGACGTTCTCATAGACACTGATCTCATTGCAGGGCAGCTCGGATATTGATTGTCTGACTGGAAATCCCATTACGCACTCGCTCATTCAGTGCCATTTGAACTGCTGAAGGTACGATGGATATCCCTGCTCATCACAGAGAGTAGCGGCATGCCACCTCGCTGCACGCAGTCTTATAAAGAAAGTCGAGTTTTAAGGGTCTCTATGCCCGACATTTACTTGTTAGCAGCGCTTGTAACACTCATCGTGAAGCGAGCGACGGGCTGGAAGTGAAGTGGTTTAGGCGAGGTTTTAAGGAGCGTGCGCGAATAGCCCAGGGCGTCTGTTGAAGAGCCAGAAATAGCTGAAGGGTTTGACCTAACGTAGCGCTTGTTGTTAAAGTCCAATGGAATCAATAGACACAAACTTTAAAGAAGGGGTGGAGCGGCTGAGTGAAGAGAACCGTTAGAGGAGTTTGGACGGAGGGAGGGCGAGTTGAAGGCAGGAGTAAGAGTTAAGCAGAGAGAGTGAGAAAGGAGTGATGGTCAAAGACAGCACAGGACCTTGGAGGCAGTGTAAACAAATAAACACATAATCTTTCTTTTCAGGCTCGCTCTTTACTTTCTCCAGCACACACACACACACACACACACACACACACACACACACACACTGTCAGAAATACCGATCAAATTCTCCATTTCTTTGTTTGCCCTCTGGAGAAGACTTTGAACAGAGCAGATTCTTCTTGTACACCCTGACCTCCAGCTTCCTTGCTCACCTCCCCGTGGAGCTCACTCCAGCCACCTCTTCATACACACACACACACACACACACACACACACACACACACACACTTGCTTCTCAGCAGAGGGGAGCAGGAGAAACATAAACACATAAAGGCATAAACTCCACCGTCATAAACTAAGCAGTAACACACCTCTTATATTTCCAGATTATTTGCTTCAGTCTATAGAGGTTGTATTTCTCTTCGTATAGGCCTGTGCCATAATGCGAAGGATATTGATTAATGCGGTGGAGCACAGCAATCTCACGTCAGCTTAGGATCACATTTCTTTGTGTGCTTTGTCACATCTTTTCTTTTGTGCTGTGGGAAAAAGAAATGCTTAATGAAGCGTTGGTTAGCCTGCACAAATGTACGTGTAACTCATAGTGAAACTGGATTTCTAGTCGTTCATTAACCGCTCACTGTTTAAAAGCCTTAAAGCCTCTGAAAATGTGGGGGTTGGAAAAAGAGGCAGTACACTGTGAGTAACCATAACAAGCAAATTTCTTTTTCAAGGTCATCTCCTTCTGTAACGCTGGACCCCGTTTAGCTCTCTTACTACACTTGGATCACTTGCAGTCCAATGCACTGCCAATTTCAGCATGGTCCTCTAACGTGTGCAGAGAAATCATCTGACAGACGATCATCACAGGCGATGGGAGCTGGTCCCAGCACAAAGTTTAGGACTGTGCTCAAGGTTGTTTTCTTTTTGTATTTCACAGGTTTGTGCAACATGAATTTGTCTTTCAGGCTCAATCTGTCAACATTCATTCACCAGCTATTTAATTTTGTATCTATATTTATATATATATATAATCCACCCATTTCATGGTAGCAACACAATGCATTTTAGCATCTAGGCAACAAGGTTAAACTGAGTATCAGAATGAGGGGAAAAAGATGACTTAGGCAACTTGGTGTGGTTGTTGGTGCTAGATTCTGAGTATATCAGAAAGAAAATAACCAGTGGGCAGCAGTTCTCTGAGTGGAAATGTCTCGTTGATGTCAGAGGATAATGCTTTAAGCTAATAGGAAGGCAACATTTATCAAATGACCTCTGCAGTCGCCAAATCTCAATTGAATGGAGAACCTTTGGGATGTGGTGGAGCAGGAGATTCACATCATGGAAGTACAGCCAACAGGTCTGGGCCACATTTGTGATGCTGTCATGTTAATGTGGAGCAAAATCTTTGAGGAATGTTTCCAGAACATTTCCTGGCTACATAATGAAGCATTAGGTAGTTCTGGGCTTCACAAATGCATCCTCTGTCGTTACATTGTAACACCCAGGGTATCTCAAGATATAAAGGGCTGTGTTTAGTCATAGTATAAAGTAAATGTCATTTCACAGATATAATACCATCATATGCCCCAATCGTTTATAAAATGCTCCCATTAATATTGATTGATGTTGTCGTCAAAGTATCTATGAGCTCTGCTTTGTTTACATTCTGCTTCTACTACCAAACTAATGTTGATTATATAAAAATATATATAAAATGCCAGCCTTGCAGTTGGTGTATTTATCTTTATTAACTGCAATACTGACTCTGCTTTTGATAAACGGTGAAGTGAAACCTTGGAAAGTGGAAAATGCACAGCAGAGAGAGTAAATGGTCTGTATTTGTATAGCGCTTTACTAGTCCCTATGGACCCCAAAGCGCTTTACACAACCTGTCATCCACCCATTCACACTGGTGATGGCAGCTACATTGTAGCCACAGCCACCCTGGGGCGCACTGACAGAGGCGAGGCTGCCGGACACTGGCGCCACCGGGCCCTCTGACCACCACCAGTAGGCAACGGGTGAAGTGTCTCGCCCAAGGAAACAACGACCGAGACTGTCCAAGCCAGGGCTCGAACCGGCAACCTTCCGATTACAAGGTGAACTCCCAACTCTTGAGCCACGAGTGCCTGTTTAAACGTCTGTACCTGGAAATGTTTGTGTTTGGCTTCAAAGGTCTACTTCCATGATGGTATTCTATAAAAGGACATCTTTTTTCTTTTTACGTTGCAATTCTGATGTCCATCTGTGCAAAAATATGTTTTGCCATCAGGGTTCCACAGCCCACCCCTGTGTGGCCCCTCAGTGCATTAAAAGTAAATGTTTTAGGTCCACAAGAACAAAAGCATCTCTCACTACAAGGTCAGCTTTCAGAATTGGCTGCCTGCAACTTTGCCGTTACCCCAAAGTTACATTTCAGCTTTTGGGCTCAAAGCACAGGTGTTCAAAACAGGACTTCCAGGGAACTATCTGAAAAAGCTGCAGCACCAAACACATTGCAGATATGCAGCAGGAGTCTACCTTGAAGGGGAGATGTTCAGCCTGGTTCTGTAAGAGGTTTCTTCCTGTTAAAAACGGAGTTTTTCCTTCCCACCGTCACCAGTGCTTGCTCTTTTCAATGTATTATGGTGGAGTCTTTATCTTACAAAATAAAGGCTTCGGAGTGACCGTTGCTCTGATTTGACGCTGTATAAATAGAACAGAATTGAATTAAATTGCATTGAATTGAAACATAGCTCCACCGTGCTGCTGTGCCACAGGTGGTCAGAGTCCACAGGGCACCCTTATATTGTAAATCTTTAAAAACACTATCTATTATTTTGTCCTGGCTCTTGCTATTGTGCATTTTCCTCTCAATGGCCTTAAATCCTCCAGCCGTGTAATCTCATTGGCTCTGGGCACCTCCGGGCTGCTGGACCAGCTGCTTCTCCACATTGTTTCGACTCATTTATTGTTTCTGTCTTGGGGAAGCTCAGGGCACCTCACAGTAAATGAGGCTCATTGCAGTCAGGGCAGGGGGACTGAACCTGTGACCTTGTTTTTGCCAGTTCACTGTCTCTCGAACATGAAAGCAGCCACTGCAGCAGTCAGACACACGTGGGCTCTCCTGAAACAAAAGTCTTTTTTCTTTTAGCCCCTTTCCCCCTTGTTCTTGTTCACTCGCCATTAAAAGCCATAACGCCCATCTTAAAATGAAACAGCAAATCTCTTGAAACAATTTCGTCTTATATATCTGCCAGGCGCTGGAGTTGTGGTGAGGGGGGACAAGATGACAGTAAATGAATATTGATTTTTCCTCTCGTACTGTGCAGCTGGTTTCTGGCTGAGTGAATTTACTCTTACAGAGTTGTCAGAGGGTGGGCTGTTTAATGGGGTGTTATCAATTCACAGAGCGTTTGAGTGCTTTCTGTTGGTGTGCTTACATGATGCAGTGGCTGCTGGGTTTTAGTTATGATGTAAGAGAAAGACATTCAGAGTTAAAACGCAGGGGTTGATGCAGAAGAAGAGACCGTGCACGTTCAGATGGGTTTGAGTTGTTTAAGATTCCAGATTTTTCACGCTCGTGTCTTACCTCGGATTAATCGGATTTGAGCAGCTTGGGTATTTATAATGCTGCCAGTTGTTGTATGTGATTGCTGCTGTTCTCAAATGTGATTAAACACAGCTTTCTGCTGCTTTTGAAAAAAGAGAAGCAGATTTGAAGATAGCATATGTCTCTGTGAGTAATTCACTCAGTTAATGACGTCTGCTTGTAAATTATTAAATATTATTTAAACGCTGCACTCCAGATTCTACAAGTTGCCTCTTTTGCAGGAAACGTGTTTTGATTTGGTTGTTTGATTTGAGAGTGGCGGGAAGTGCAGCTGAATTAAAGGGAAAAAATTAAAGCGTTTGTGTGGGTGTAAAGCAGGTTAATATTATGGAGAGGCTTAGAGTAGTATTATCAAAGGCGAGAGGTGATAGGTATGAGACAACATACGGGGGATTTGTTAGACATTTGAAAAGGTCACAGCAACACTACAGTGAGAAAGACGCAGAGACTGTTTGAGCAGAAAATCCGTGTGTGTGTGTGTGTGTGTGTGTGTGTGTGTGTGTGTGTGTGTGTGTGTGTGACACCCAGTTCATAATAATCTTTATTTATCTTTGACCGGGCCCAGGTGAAGCTGCTCAGTTCGCTCTCTGCGTGAAACGAGCCCTTTCAGCGCCCCTCCCTTTAAGCCCACTAGCTAATTGGCTGCCCCTCATAAACAAAAGGGTCAAACAGCAGGTGGGTGGGGTTGATGTTCTCATAGCTATGGTATCTGGCAGGCATGCCCGGGATATTTAGGACAGCTTGAAGCTTGTGTTTCTGGCTTACAGCATTAGTTTCAAACTTGTTCTGGCATGCTCCTCGTCAGAAGCCAGAGAAAGGTCACAGCCCACAGTTTTCATCCATTATCAACAATGAAAAAAGGGTCTACAGTGAAACGCGGCATACGTTGAATTTATTTAGAAGTGCAAATTTTACAGCACGATAGCAGGACTGTCACCTCACAACAAGGTGCTGGGTCGGAATCCACCTTTCTGGGCGGGGTTGTGATGTTCTTCCTGTGTCGGTGCAGGTTCTCTCTGGCCTCCTCACACAGTCCAAAAAATGTTGTTTAAGTTAATTTGTGATTAGAAATAGGCTGTATGTGACTGTGTTGGCCCTGTGATAGACAGGCGCCCATTCCAGGATGTACCCTGACTGGTCCACCAATACCAGCTGGGACAGGTTGAATTGGATAACTGGAAGCCTGACCCTGACTGCGGTGGCTCTGGGGCCCACTCCACAGTTTGACAATCAGTGGTTTACAGGCAGTACCTCAAGCACAGGCACGAACAACTGACAGCACCTGCAGTTCTTCTATTGGCCACTAGGGGCTGTTCAAGCAAGTGTCCTGGTCGCGGAACACTGGACCAGCTCTTTATCCTCTCGAGGATACTTGAGGGTGCATGGGAGTTTGCCCAACCAGTCTACATGTGTTTTGTGGACTTGGAGAAGGCATTCGACCGTGTCCCTCGGGGTGTCCTGTGGGAGGTGTTGCGGGAGTATGGGGTGTCTGGCCCATTCCTACGGGCCATTCGATCCCTATACAACCGTTGCAAGAGCTTGGTTCGCATTGCCGGCAATAAGTCGGACTCGTTCCCGGTGGGTGATGGGCTCCGCCAGGGCTGCCCTTTGTCTCCGGTTCTGTTCATAATTTTTATGGACGGGATTTCTAGGCGCAGCCAAGTGGCGGAGGGCTTTCGCTTTGGTGGCCTCAGAATCTCATCTCTGATTTTTGCAGATGATGTGGTTCTGTTGGCTTCATCGGGTGAGGGCCTCCAGCTCGCACTGGAACGGTTCGCAGCCGAGTGTGAAGCAGCAGGAATGAGGATCAGCACCTCCAAATCTGAGGCCATGGTTCTCAGCCGGAAAAGGGTGGAGTGCCCACTCCGGGTCGGGGATGAGTTCCTGCCCCAAGTGGAGGAGTTCAAGTATCTCGGGGTCTTGTTCGCGAGTGATGGGAGAAGGGAGCCGGAGATTGACAGACGGATTGGGGCTGCAGCTGCAGTAATGCGGACGCTGCACCGGTCCGTCGTGGTGAAGAGGGAGCTGAGTGTAAAAGCGAAGCTCTCAATTTACCGGTCGATCTACGTCCCTACCCTCACCTATGGCCACGAGCTGTGGGTAGTGACCGAAAGAACGACATCACGGATACAAGCGGCAGAAATGAGCTTCCTCCGAAGGGTGGCTGGCCTCTCCCTTAGAGATAGGGTGAGAAGTTCGGCCATCCGGGAGGGGCCGCTGCTGCTCCACATCGAAAGGAGCCAGCTGAGGTGGTTCGGGCATCTGACAAGGATGCCCCCTGGGCGCCTCCTGGGTGAGGTGTTCCAGGCATGTCCCACCGGGAGGAGGCCCTGGGGCAGACCCAGGACACGCTGGAGAGATTATATCTCTCGGCTGGCCTGGGAACGCCTTGGTGTTCCCCCGGATAAGCTGGAGGAGGTGGCTGGGGAGAGGGAGGTCTGGGCCTCTTTGCTTAGGCTGCTGCCCCCGCGACCCGGCCCCGGATAAAGCGGATGAAGATGGATGGATGGATGGATGCCATGTTAAAATGTCCAGTGTAACAGCATTAAATGTTACAGTGTTAACACCTTAAATGTGATCAATTCTGGTTCCAAAACACTAATGACCAGAGACCAGAAAGCTAAAACCAGTGAGTGTGATTACGTCTGTCTTTTATATACAGTCTGTGGATTATTTTTATGTAGGCTGAGCTCACGAGCACCCATCATGACAGAAAAGCATAGTAGGTTCCCTTCAAGGTTAAATGTGTCAATGATGGGAGTGTAATTAATTCCAATAAGACATCAGGCGGCTAATTTTCCTCCCTCCCATTATCGAGGCCGGTATCAGTACCCTCTTAATGCCGTTTACAGTCAAACACTGTCAGCACTAAGTGAGCCGCCTATAATCCGAAGCATGTTCAGTGTCTACAAAGCCTGTCAGTCACATGGCTATAATTACCTCTAACTACAGTGATGCTAGCAGATGTAAAGGAATGAGGTTGTGAATAATTTTAAATTAGCATTTTAATTAGGTTCACATGTTTATTAGTCTTTAATTGAAAATCTGATTGTGGCCAGATGTGTCAGCCACTGATATGATGTTTAATTTCATACTTAATAACTATTTAACATGATAGAGGCGACGCTTCGAGTCAGCGCTGTAACTGATATGATTGTAATGATCCAGTTTCTCAGAGGTGCAGAATCAGGGAGTTTGTAAAATGTGGTTAAAGAAAAAAATAAAATGAAATTAACGTGCCCATGAAATAAAGTACGGCATTCATTGGGGGGAAAAGGTCAGCTATTGCACTTTTATTTCATTCAGCGAATAGAAAATACGGTCAAGACATTGGTGAGGAAATTAAAATTGTGTCCTTCAACCTTTTCATCAAAGAATCGCAAAGTTTCAGCAATCGCAGCTGTGCTTACCTTGGACCTTGTTAAGGTAATCTGCTTCTCAAAGCTCCTCCTGTGTTGGTTTAGTCTGACGGTATTTTCTTACTCACTGTACAGTCCAGCTGTTACTACAACAGCTTTATGAGGAAATCAGTAAGGCCACGTTGTTATCCATCCAATGGATGAAGAGATAAACAAACAGCCTCGCTTGGTTAAGATCCCTTTTACTCTGAGCAAATCAACTTCTTTGGCAGATGGTGTCCAGCATCTTTTATTTGTTCTACGTCTCATAAATGTTCTTTTTGACCCAGACTTTGATTTGTCTGTCCATCACGCTTAGCCGCTCTCTAATCTTTGCAGCTCTACCTGGAACGTCTCGTCCCTGTTGACACGGAGAGTAGTGTTTTGTTGCCTGTAATGAAGGCGCCACCTGAAGACCTATGAGGTGTTTGTTTCTCAGCCTAGAGGCTGACCTGCCTTCTAGCTCAGTTGGTCATGTGACCTCCTTTGTTTCTGTTTAAAGACATTTTTCGTGTGAAAATATTTTCATGAAATATGCCTAATTTTTCAGAAGGAGAATGCAATGCCCGAACTCGGAAAGGCCAAAGTTCAACAACCAAACAGCCAAATTCATCACTGTTTTCAGCAGCAGATCAGGCTTTTATCATGATAAACATCCAGCCTGCTCTGAAGCAGGTAACTATAGTGATCTAGCCAGGTGAGAAGAAGTACCTCACTAACCCATTAATCTCACTTTGTTCTGCACCCCCGAGGTTTCCCAAGGATGCACGAACTCACTCATGGCATTTTTGCCAATCTTGAGAAAGATTTTGACTGTCACAGAGATTTTTGCCAGTCCTTGAAATATATTTTGTTAAACACCAGCAGCAGAACACTTGTTAGATCAAACTCTGAAGCGTCACTTGATTCCTAACACGTATCACGTCTCGGCTCGCACTTTTCTCAAATGATGCTCAAGGCCATCTCCATCAAGAGCGCCTGTCTCTGAGGGCATATCTTGATTGAAGGATTTTAATCATTTAATTTGTAATGCTAATGCCTTCAACACCGTCTTGTCTCAACTGCAGTGCTGCTACTGGGCATTTTCCTCTACACTCGCTGGAGGTCCTACAAAGGGCTGAAAGAGGGCGTTTACCACGTCTCGGCGCATCACGACGGCTGGGAGGACATCCGGGAGAACGTCCTCAACTACGATGAGGAGGGCGGTGGGGAGGAGGACCAGGTACACCCCTCGCACGCTCACATGCATGCAGACTGTACCCTTTGCTGGGAAAGTTATCAAAGCAAATCAGAAAGAAACCTTTGTGCACACATACACAACTGTTAAAAGTGATGTTCAGTATGTAACTGCTACATCGCCACGTGCTTGCTTGAAGTTGAGATGTTTTAATTTTGATTTCAAAGACTTTTATTTTGGAAATTCTTAGCAGTGGATGTATGGCAGCAGCTCTATGATGGATTCTGTCAATTCAATTTGGAATAAAATCCTGCAGTGTGTGTGCTAGCGTTTTAATTAGGCCCACGCAAAATCCTTATCTCCTCTCCACCAGCCAATGTAACCCACAAGCACTCAACGGTACTTAAGAGCTTGCATAATATCACAGCTTTGATCGCAACAAACACATGTGGCTGCTGAAATCATTGCTGAAACACACACAAAGAGGAGGAAAAAACACTTTCATATAGAGATCCTTGTCTGGCCTTATCAGTACCCCAAAACCTTCAAGATTCTGTCCGTTACCTGCAGTCAAACACACACACACACAGTACTGATCCCCTATACACAGCAGCCACTGTGGTTAATTCTCTGGAGTCTTGTTTGAAATCGCTCTAGAGGAATAAAAACAGCACTCATCACATAATCAGTTTCACAAAGCGACCCACGCCTCCTCCTTGTGCATCATTTCTTCCGCCGCCTCCTCCTCCTACATCTTTTTGCATCTCTGCCACCCTGGTTACAGTTCTGGTGGAATCACATTAGTACCAAAGTGGCTGCTGCTGCGCTACATGACAAAGTAATGGCAGCTGTCTGCAGTGGAGAGAGGGAGAGAAATGTCCCTCATCTTGCTCTTCTTCTTCTTGGTCTCTCACATGCATACAGAGATATTTCGAATTACAAGTTTTCTGCAACAGTAAATGGAGACAGATTGGAAACTTAAATAGGTGGAACATTCACAGTAAACGTTGTGGGGCGAGCCGATTGTTTTTCTGCTCTCTTTTCATTTTTCTGCTTTCTCACTGTCACATTTCATTTTTTTCTGCCTCGTCTTTCTCCCCCAGACAATCAGTCCCTCTCTGTTTTTACAGCTCCTGTGCTAACTCAGACTTTTCATCTGCTTTTGTGTAAATGTGTGTGTGTGTGTGTGTGTGTGTGAGACCAGAATGCCTACGACATGGCAGAGCTGCAGAAGTCCCTCCAGCCGAGCCCGGCCCAGTCAGTGCAGTACTGCCGCTCTAGAGCCTTGCACCACCCTCCTCCTCCCCACCATCATCATCACCATCACCTCCTCCACCAGGCGCCCCCCGTCCCACCCTCTACCCAGCCGCTGGACCCCCTGAGCCGGACAACCAGCTCCACAACCTTGCCTCCCTCTGCAGCTTCCACTTCCTCCACGGCCACCACAACGACCAGTCTCCGCAGGGACGTCCCCCCCACCAGGCTGCCGGCCCAGGGCCAGGCCCGTCCCTCGCAGCTAGCCCGTCGTTCCCTGTCCTTCTCCAGCCAGGATCTGGCCCGCTACCTGTGCGAGATCATCCGCGATGCTGACCAGCATCCAGACACGGGACCTTTTGACTCCCTGCAGGTCTTCTCCACCGAGGGTGGGGGCTCGCCTGCCGGCTCCCTCAGCTCCTTCAGTTCAGCAGGGCTGGATGGAGGCAGCAGCGGAGAAGGGGGAGTGGAGGCGAGGAGGGAGGAGACGCTCGGGGAGTGGGGGCCTCGCTTTGAGAAGCTTCGGGCGCTGTACGAGCGAGCCGAGGCCAGCGACCTCTGAGCTCCAACACAAACTGATTGGACCCTGATAACGGGGCCGCCCAAAACAATCAATTAGCAGACGCTTGGCGGCGACTCAGGCTGGAAAAGCGAGAGACTGGCACTTTGCTGACAGCTGACACGAACTGTGTTGTATTTACTGGATGATGAGACCCGTCAATCAAAGCGGGGGCCTAAGAGACAGATGAAAGTGTCCCAATGAAAAGAGCCTGCCGCTCTGCACTCACTCTACCTTGGACGGCAATTTTGCAGGAGCAGACGTTATCAAACCTACAAGTCAGGTTAAATGCTTCAGAACGTCAGCCTGCACTCGGGCTACTCATCATGATGGAGCTTAGCTTCACTGTCGGAAAAATCTGTTCCAGTCACAGACACTAAAACCCCAAATTTCCTCGTGTGTGGATGAGCTGCCAGCTGAAGGCAGAAAATATGAAAATGTTTTGGCCAGGATTTTTTTAATACATACATACATATATATATACCTGAGCAACTCAATGCCACTAAATGTATTTTTAGCACCTTGCTGCTCTGTAAATAAATGTCATGTATTTCACACTGTTACACGATAAGTCAGTGAAGATGAGGTGGATCATACTGAGTAGCCCATCCAATGCAGTTTCACTGTAGTGGACACATCGTGTTCTCGCTGCCTGGCTGTAAACAGCTTCTGTCAATGTTTGTATGAGAAAAAAAACAAAAAGAAGTGCTTCGACCATCACTGGTTTCCAGGGTGAGATTTTTTTTTCTGGTAATGTGTCTTTTGCTAGGTTGAGTAATTCTGTATTGGTTGGGTGTTTCAAGTTTCAACGCTCCATGGGTTGTAAGACATCAAGCTTTCTACTTAGTACCGTGCCCGCGTCTTCATTTGATTTCCTATTCGCATTTGCGCTCCGCCGCTGCTCGTTCCTCCTCACCCGGGGGAGGGTGCACAAAAATTCAAACATCTTTGTAACAAAGAAATGCGAGTGGACGTGTGGACTGCGGGAGGGAGGAAATGCTCGCTCTGTTGCTCTGTTCCGTGCACGCTGTTCCTCTGGCATACCAAATGTGGCGGCTGCGAGAGACTATTTTAACAGATGCTCGGCAGAATACAAAGTACACAGAGCTGCCTTTCAAGGTGACTACTCAATAAACATAAATGGAGGGAAGAGGGTAAGAGATATTTATAAGGATTATATATAATATATATATATATATATATACATACAAATATATATATATGCTTGTGAGCTGTGATAGCTGTGCCATATGCAGTACACGCATCCATCTATTGTGTCTTGCTAAATTAGCACATATTTCTTGGCTGAAACATTAGGAGGATTGTGGGTAAGAGAGCTGCAGGAACATGTCATTGTGCTTTTGTTTGTTTTTTTAATGTCGAAACTGTGAATTATCCCTCCAGCTTCTCTCTCTCTCTCTCTCAGCTCTGCAAAAAACTAAACACTTTGTCTTAAAAGAACAAAAAGGCAAATAATAATAATAACGCAGCGAACGAGAGTCTAAAAAGGGCACACTTCCTTTCACATTTTTAAAACAAGAGAGAGGATTGCAGGGTAGGGGGCTGAATCAGAGAGCAAATGAGGGAAGGGAGTGAAGCGGAGGGAGCCCAGCCCTGTGAAGAGATGTCTCACCAGTGCACCACGGAGCACAGCGGCCCTGTGGGGGAGCTGCCGAGGGAAGAGATGCTGCAAGCAACAGTTTCCTGCATAACAGTTTGCTGCACTGCAAATGGGATGAACTTAAAAAGTCGTGTGCCCCCACCCACATGACCCCACAACCTACGATTCTCCCCAAAGTTCCAGCGTGGCTTCTTCTGGCGTTTCAGCCGCTGGATTCTGCTGGAAGCAGCAGCATCAGCAGCGCTCCCTTCATACCTTTTTTTCCTTCTATTTGTCTTCACGCTGGCAGAGCTGAGCCTGTCGGCAGAGAGCAGTCAAAGGGTAGTAGAGTGTGAAAACATGTCAGGCCACTAATCCTAATAGGAGCTGATGGCCCGCTGTCATGCTGGAAAAACCAAAGGAATGTGAGGAGTTTCCAAAAAAGAAATGAGTTGACAGAGGAGTCGATCCCCAGATTGCAGCTTCTTTTTCAGACAAACGCTTTCCGAGCAGCGGAGGCAACAATGCAGCTTTTATAAATAAGAGCATTTCCAGTCAATGATGCCTAAAAGTAAAAGACATGCTTATCTTTCAGGCAGTGGGGAGTTCCTCCAGAGTGATGCTTGTATGTTGCTCTCTGGAGAGCGTCCGAGCCTGAGCCCCACACACACAAGGATGAAAACACTTCATGCTTCACTACAGCTGTAAGGAGCGGAGATTCACTTCCCACCATTCATTTGTAGCATACGACGGCTTCTTCAGTGTTGTGTTCTGGGTGCAGACATGTTGTGAACAATGTTTTTACCTCATTTGTAAGTACAGAGATAGATACATTCAAATTATTGCTTTTTTTTTGCCAAGAAGAGCAGCATAGATTTAAAATGTGCCGCTTCAGAGAGAAAAAAGAAATCAAACGAACATATTTTTATCAACATGATGGTGATCAGCTTTTGACGGTTATTAGTGTTTTGTATTTGCTTTGATCTTTTTTTTCCTCCCCTCAATAAATTCATTTGCACCAGTGCTGAATCGTGACTGCGTCTGTAAAGAGAAACCGATGAACTGAAATGTGAAAAATAAATATTCCTGGCTTTGACTGACAGGGAAACAGCATTGTTGGGGGGGGAATTGTTTTATTGACACACTGCCTAATAATATGTGAAACTTCACGTATCCCTCCACCAGCATTGTGTCTGGCATGAGAAAGACTTTTAACGGCAGAGTAAACATTTACAAGTTTGGATGATTTTTGTGGCTTTACAGTAGAAAATGACAACACAGAATCACTTTAGTGGATTTTTTTTTTTTAAAAGGAACACCAAGCAAAAAGGAAAAATGACCAAAAGGCACCCAGATACATATTACAGTATTTTCTTTTTTCAAATAAACACAAAGAAACTGTTTCCACAATGAACGAGTTCAATGTTGTTTTAAATGAAGATGATGTGAGGACTCTTTAGGATAACCAGGATGTCTCCAATTATTACTGAAGAAAAGTTCTTCATCCAAATAGTGATTATTCAATGTAATTCTAACTCTAAAGGCTGGAAAACAAGTTAACTCTTGACTTTAGGGACTTCAGCAGCAACAGCCTCCATCAGACACAGTAAGTCCTCCTACCAGGGTATCGGTACGTCCTGGATGCTGCGTGCAGGTCATACTTGCAGCACGTCACTTGAATTAAGGTCAGGACTCAGACTTTCAAAAGCTGAAATCTACTCTCCTTCAGCCTTTTAGTTGATCTACTCGGCTCAGTCCCAAAATTGAACCCTCAAAAACTGAAAATGACATCACCTGAGTTCACGAGGGCTCAAACTGATAGAAAACACTTTGTAACATCGCGTGATGTTACAAAGCCAAAAGACGTTTCTTAAAAATTCCCAAACTTATGTTATTTCACTTATTTAAATGTTCTTTACAACTAATGAATTTTAAGGTCCAGTCTCATCTTAACATCTTTCAGGATCTTGTCTTAAAAAAGGTGAAGAGAGGTCAAACGATAGATCTGCTTTTTATGTCAGCCGTTAAAAGTAAACTAATTCGGTGTCAAAGCGCAGACTTCATTCCTCCTCGTTTCATGTGAACTTCTGTTTCCTGTACTTTTTGGGTTGTTTGCTCCACCCAAGACACGTTTAATGTCATACTGCATGAAGGGGAGGTTCTTGCCTTAGACAAAGTTTGCATGTGTCCTTAGGCAAACTGGAGATAAAGGGTTGAAAATGTCAGCCAGAGTCTTCATGAACAGCAGAGCGGCCCTGTGTCCTTGCTGAATCAGCAGTAATCAAAGCCTGAGTGCGGGCAAAGGGATCAAACCATCCTCTCATAACTGCCTGACACTCTGCTCGATGTCCAGCTACCGAGGTGGTAAAGCGATCCCAAACCATGATGCTCCCTCTACCATGCTTCCCAGCTGGGCTGAGGTTTTGGTATGAGAGCCTAACCTGGTCAAGCACGTCAAGTGTTATTTCCCACACTGTTCTAATTCAGGTTCCAGCAAGGCAGAGACATTTCTGATCAATCCCCAACCAACATCATTACATAGCCAGGAGATTAACATCTCAGTCAGTTAAATTCTGCCAGAGGCTGCTGCCGCACACACCTCTCTTTCACAGAAGTGATGCTGGTGTTCAATCTAGAACAGGTTCCACAAAAACAACAATAGTTCCCAAAGTGAGAACCCATGATGCTAAATGATCTTCACTTCTGTTCAAGGTAGAGCTGGCTCTGCTGGGACTACACCAGTTAAAAAGAGGTAACTAATGTGCACAAGGTTTACTTTGGCATTGGTGAGCTGGTGCAACAGTCAAAGTAATAGCTGGACTCAGAAACTGGACTGTGAGCTCAAAGATGGGCAAAGTTTGCACAAGCAGGTGGCTTAACGTGCAGCTCCAGGAGATCAGATTTTTGACAGCACTGAATTTCATCTTTGATTGAAAAAGTTCAGATTTCATTTATTTTGTACATTTTGTGGCTGTTTAAGAAGCTTCAACACCAAAAACTACTGAGATGGATGTAGAAATAAAACGGTTAAAATAGCACAACATCCCAAACAAGCAACCCTTGGGTGACTTGGGTCACCGTGGCATCACAGCACCAATGCCAAAGGATGCTAATCGCATTCAGGCTCCAAAATATCTGCACGATTATGATTCAGGCGAGTGCTGCTTGGGTTTCATCTACGACAGATGATAATTTTATCTCATCTAGCTTCAGACCAATAGATGAAAACCAATCCTGCATCTGGGAGCAATCCCAACATCTCGTTTGATTTTTTAAGATTGGGATTAAAGTTCTTTGACTTCTAAAATCACATGGAAAGACCTTCAAGAATAAAGTTGTCCGCCTGCTGCTCTAACATGACCTCTTCAGCAAACATTCACGGTCTCATCACGGTTCAGGGCCGAGGCCAGGTTTCAGATCGTTTGTCCCAAAAGCAGACTGTTCAAACTAAACCTGGATCCAAACAAGTTCATTAGTTGCACAAAGCCGTCTAGTGAGCATCTTACATGTATTTCACGAACATCCACTTTAAACCACAGCAGACTGTACAGGTTAATGACCGCCTTCATCGCCTCTTCATTAAGAAAACCATAGTCAGCAGCGGCCTGCTACTAAACTCAATATGTATGGAAATTAACAATGCTGAAAAAATATTACATTACTAGACTCTTATTAGGCAAACCTAATGGAATCACTTCGCTCTCAAATAAAGCAATCAGACATCGCCTAAATTAAACATCCAATATGGAGGCGGGAGGAACAAGCATTCTCGTTCCGCTCATCCGATTGATATGCATCACGACGAGGCCTCGCCTTTAACGAACACCGTGTTTTCAAAAGCCCTGCAACAACCGTGTGCAGGAGTGCTCACGCATCTGCGAGAGCGTGGATTATCAAAGACAGAGGTCCTTATTAACAAGTGTACAAATGCAGGCAAACTGAGCTGAGATGAAGGGGAAGGGACGGAGGGAGGGTGCTAATTGTCCAACCACTAATTACCTACGCAGCTCCAGCCTTTCAGTCACCTCCTCGCCTTTGGTGTGAAAGAAGAAAATGAAGAAGATCACTGAGAATTCATGTTTTCACGCGCTCTCATTTCTCCTGCGCTGCTGTTTAAACATGAGCATCGTCTGTCATCCCCTCTCCTCCTCCCCGCTTTCTCGTCTAACCACAAAGCCTCGGTTTGATATGCAAGTGTTGGCCCCTCTTTCTCTCTCTATTTTGGATTGTGGCCTAGAATCAGCCCCGTTGTCAGGCTGCTGCAATTTCCTCGCTACTTACATTATTCATGTGTGTGTGTGTGTGTGTGTGTGTGTGTGTGTGTGTGTGTGTGTGTGTGTCAGAGAGACAAAAATGAAAAGGTTGAGAATGCTGCTGATGACAATCACAGAAAGAGAAAAAACATGACAGCAATCACAACAACAGCACCGTCACAAATACCACTTGGTACCAACTCTGACCTCAGTTTTACAGCAAAAGCACATTTAAGTAGCCGGCAGAAAGCGAAACTAACGTAATTATCCTTCCTTTTCTGGGGTAACTGGTAACATTTATCACAGCGGCCACATGTGCCCCACCACAGAGGGGCCACATCTGAGCTCTGCTAGTGGTCTGACCTACTCGGTGGGGCTACAGCAGAGTATGACTAAACAATCACTGAACGAACAACTCTCAGCATTTCCTGTTTGTGGGCAACGGTACACAGACTGTATATAAAAGATGGCTGTATCCCAATTCAGGGTCTGCAGCCTTAAAGGCTGTCCCGATTCAAAGGCTGCTCGAAATGCGGCCCTCAAATGCGTCCTTCATTTCCCTGAATTTTAAGGATGTGGCGGTGTAGACTTCGTGGCCCAACATATCCCAGAATGCATATCGCGGCGGTGGGTGTGGATAATTTTGCCGGGAAAAAAAAAAAAAACGGCGGAGGAGGGGCGGCCAAAGAGTTTTAAAAGTAAGTACTGATTATTATGTTATTTATGTGCAAATGTTTAATAACGAAGAACATTTAAACGTTACTGTTGGCCACATGTCGGCAAAGTTATGTGACATTAGTGACGTTTGTGCTAACTTGGTTTTAAAGCCTTTACTTTAAAATATGCACCGTTCAATAGTCGACCTTAATCTTACAGAGAATGTGATGATTTTATGGATATTTAAAGTAACCACTGAGAGAAATTTAGTAATGCCAACATATTGAAAGAACAATATTTGTCCCTCATATATATAACACAGTTATATATACACAGTGTCAAAGAAACCTGTCTTTGAGTGAAGATTTAAGGTGACAGGAAATATAAATAAATGCAGCTTGAATCTTTACTGAAGCTCAGTATTTGAAACAGAGTCATTCACTGCTGTAATAACTAATACTGACTGAAATAATAACTTTAATATTGGCCATATTAATAATGGAGTGGATTTATATAGCGCTTTTCAAGGCACCCAAAGCGCTTTACAATGCCACTATTCAGTCACTCTCACATTCACACACTGGTGGAGGCAGCTACGGTTGTAGCCACAGCTGCTCTGGGACAGACTGACAGAAGCGAGGCTGCCATATCGCGCCATCGGCCCCTCTGGCCAACACCAGTGGGCGGTAGGGTAAAGTGTCTTGCCCAAGGACACAACGACCAGGACAGAGAGCCCGGGGATCGAACCGGCGACCTTCCGGTTACAGATACGCTTCCCAACCCCCTGAGCCAGGGGCGACCGTGGCTCAGAGGGTAATGTAAATTATATTTACATTACCAAAGTGAGATGACTTTAGTCTCATGAGCAACATTAGCTAATTGTTATTTACTAGCTAATCTTAAATGACTGTTCAGTACAGAAATGAAGCCCAACAATCATGTTTCACAGTCCCGTGGTCTCAGCCTCAGATACTTATCAAATCACACAGCGCTCGTGTAGAAACAAACAAACAAATGTACAAAGTATGTTCTCCTTCATTTCTGTCAAACAAAACTGTATGACACGTTTCCAGCTGTTAGTATCACGATTGCTAGGCAACCTGGGCAGCGCGACGGAGGCTAGACCGTCCCATTTCACAAGCCTCGCACTTCTGGCCTTAGCGGTCTTTGAGTACGCGGCCCTTGAGGACCGTTAAGGCTGCATACTTTAAGGCTGCAGACCCTGAATTGGGATACAGCCCAGTCCTGCACTCTTCCCACAGCAGGTTCACCTGTGTAGTAGCTGTACAGGGGCCCGATAATGGATACCAGAAATTTGGCAGTTAAAGTAATTCATGGTAGAAGCAATAAATTGTCAATTTAATGAGCCTGCAACAGCTTATGATTATCTCTGTAACACCATAAACTCTACTGATCTGCTCTTATAGCAAGAGGCATGTTATGCTGAAAGTTAGTGGAAGCTGACGAGGCAGTTAGCAAACTTTTTCTTAAATCTTCTTTTCAATAATTTCAATCATTTATTTTTATGTACAATCCTGAGAAAAAAATACCACGGTACAGTAACATGAAGAGAAAGGGGGTGGGAGCTAAACTGAGCTCATCAGCTAGCAGCTCTCAGACTGATCATCAGAGTAGAAAACCACAAAAATCCCGCAAACAGAGAAGCTACACAGCTTAACAGATTTATTAGACCACCGCCAGACCAAAGAAAGAGTATTGGTTATTACCAAAATACATTTTTATGATTGTGTAATGGTTAATTTGACAGTATCTGCAAGCTCTGACGCGCAAGCTTTTAATATAGTTATTGTCTTGATCCATGAATTTTCAAATTTTACTTTTACAAAAAGGCAGAAAAGATTAATAAAAAAAATAATAATAACACATTAAAGTTACAGAAGAATCAATTTTAGTGGCTGAATGTTTGATGAAATTCAGACTTCTGTGAAAAGTCCAGTGTCTCGGCTCAGATTTGGATACAGTTTATTTGCCTAATAAATAAAAATACATTTTTTGGACAGATTTCTAAAACATTTGTGTGCTTTGTTTTTATAACAGGTGGTCTAACAAAGTCCATTACCCGCTGTGTATCTGGTACATGGCCTCTCCTGGGACTGATGTTCTGGTGATAAGACAGTAATTTAAATAGTGTGTATGTTCAAAGAGTGTGTGATCCAGGTTATTCTGAAGCTACCATGTAGAAATGTCTCCCAGACACATCATAGGAAGGTAATTATAAAGATGACAGCTGTAAGGACACACTGACTAAATGTGTGTGTGTGTGTGTGTGTGTGCATGCGTGGTTGTCTCTAACAGCTAGCTGTGCAGAACAGGCAGACTGCGGCTTTCTCAAGAACAGCTTCTCCAACCTGCATCACAGTGACTGAAGTCACGCTCACAGACCACAAATAAAAATTAAATTAAAGCCTAAATTTAAGTTTGTGTTTAGTTTGAGACATTTTGTAGAGAAGATCAAAGACCTGTTTGAGGGCTACGACTTGGTTTTAGACTTAAAGTAGGTTCAGAGTGAGGATAAGTTGGGGTTTGGCACGTAGTTGTTAGGCTTGTGGGTAGAAGAGCTTAGGATGACAGCAGTGATGCTAGAAGTAATACTAGTAACAGTAAGATTAAACAGTCGCACGAGTTTCCACTGGGACTATGGCAACCTGTTTAAGCATGTTTTTATGTTCAGGATGTTTAATGAATCAAATTCAAGCACAGTTCAATTATTAATATGAGAACATGTAATGAGGCCGATGACCAGCTTCCTTTACACTAACATGGCTGAAACATACTGACCGGAGCTGCTCGCTGCCCATCTGAAAGAACCAACACGTCGGTCAGTTCTGAAAAAGAAATCATCTCCTAACTGACTTTAATCTTTTCAGTTGTATCATTTTTGAGGTTTTTTATGAAACTTTATAAACTAGACATTTACACTTAATGTTGGCTGATGTCTACTCCTAAAACAACTGAACTACAGTGGAAACTGAACCTTTTAGATCTTATGTTTCTTTTAAAGTCAGTTTAAATCCCTACAAATGAAGAGCTCAACAAATCTTCGATTTCTGCCCCTACTTTCATTGGCAAAGAAGAACTCAGCTGCAAATACATACGACTTCTCTGTATTTCAATCTTTAAGTTTCACTTAGTCATCTAAACTTTTTTGGGGGTGGACGGCGGCTGAATGAGTGGACGTAGAACAGCCCGAAGCAGGAATCCTACATTTGCACACTCCACCCGAAGTGCAGACCGGCCCCGCTGTTCTAATAGCACGTCCAAAGAGCCACCTGTTGAAGAAATAATGGCCATGATCACAGCTGGGCGCAGTGCACAGAGGAGACAGAGGAACAGCAAGGATTCAGCACTTTTATTTCATCCTCTCCTCCTCTCTCCCCTCTGGCCTCTGCTGGGGTTGTCTTGCAGCCCTGGTCCTGCTACTGAGTCACGCTGGGCTCTGATGAGCCCTTCGTATTTTTCTTGCGTTTCTTCTTGAGTCGGTAGACATGGAAGGTTTTATTCTGGAATGTTCTGGTAAAGAGAGCGTTGTAAGCTGCCGCGTCCGTCTTGATGGCATCGCAAAAACGAGGGTGGGTGGCAGGGACGAGGTCGGGGTCATCCTCTCCAGGTCCGTCCATGATCTGATAAGAGAACAAACGCGTCACCATTAACAGCAACGAGAATGACGGCAGGCTGAAGCCAGCACAATCGAGATAAAGTCCACCGGCAGCAGCCTCTGATTTCACTTTGCTCTGCCAGTTAGATCTGCCATAAAATCTGTATGGATGCTTTAGTGCATTAAGGGCTAAAGTGAGTCTAAATTAATAAATATTCTGCTTTGGGATTATTGATCGCAACATTGCTAAAACAGCAGCCAAAGAAGGCTGAACCCAAAGAAAAAAAGAGGCAGTGCAGGACATGTGGAGATGCTGGCTTCAAGGACGGATTTTCTTGGAAGGAATAAGATACTCATTAGCAGCACTGAAGGCCATTAACAAAAAATATCAGCTTCTAAAAAGGATCCCACAGAACGGCACTGTTTGCTGGCGAGATGCAACACTTCCAGTTTTAAAAGGTGGTGGGTGGGACTGTGAAAGCTTCTGAATGATAAACTTTTAATGAAAAAAAAAGAAAAGGGATATTAACTTTTTGTCAAATATTCAGTCATGAATATTTTATGGTTTCACACACTTGAATTCTGAAAGTGTCACGTTTAAAAACACTAAATAAGCCACAACATGAAAAGCACTGAGCCATGTTAGAGTGGAGCTACGAAAACTATTTTGAGGCTTACAGTGAAACTGTACAGTGTATGAAGGCAGCGGCCCCCAACCCCCGGGCCATGGACCGGTACCGGCTCGGGTGTGAAATTGACGATTTTCAGGGTTTTTATTGTTAACTCTGTTTCCCGGGGTCTTGTGTTATGAATTCATTTTCTATATATTTTCATGTACTTTGTTTTGTAGCCGTGTCTTATTTTGAAAGGAACGTTTATGCGTTACCATAGCGACCAGAGAGGAGGCTGTTGGTGCATTTCAGGAGGACGCTGCTAACAAAGTTACACAAATACACAGTGAATTATTATATTTACAAAATAGCACCGTTCTTGTCTTGGTCGGATCATTTTCTTTTGTCGTGTTTATCAGCGACGCCTTGAAGGCCGGTCTGTGAAAATATTGTCTGACATTAAACTGATCTGTGGCACAAAAAAGGTTGGGGACCGCTGCATTAAGGGACAGTGTATAGAGTACAAATTAGCTTCTGAGCAATATGTATAAATATTTAGGTTCATAATCACATGCAAACACTCTGCAGTGGGTATTTGTAATTATTTGGTGATTTCACTTTGCATTTTCATTGGAGTAAGATCATCAATATCGCTGGAAACCAAAGTAAGGTTTTCCAGCTGTAAACGACGCCCCACAGGTCATGTGGCTTTGGCCCGGTGAGTTTGAAATGTCTTGATGGCACACGGGGAGATTTTAATGTGGTGGCTGCCTGGTGTGTACAGTAAAGATACAAACAGGCAAAACTTAAAGTTTCCAGGAGAACCATCACATTTTATAGTTTGTTATAGTCATTAACACTCGGGGTGTTACAGGGAAAGCACTGGATCACTGAGCAGGAAAAAAAGGAAGGCATCCTTAAAAATGAAAGCAAAAAAAAGATGAAAAGATGCAAAGAAGGAAAAATAAAAGCAGGCAGACAGAAAGACCAGAGGTGATGAAAAAAAAGTAAGAGCTAAATAAAAGAAAGTATGAGAGGAAGCGAAGGACAGACAGAAAGAGACGTAAATCCAGCATTCCTTCAATAAAGCTGTCTAGATGTCAGATGTTGTGTACGCTGCGTGACATTTACGGCGTTGCGAGCACACCCCGACTCTGCATTTCATGTGTCTTACACGATGCTGGGTCAGACCGAAGCTCGCCTCGCTTCTGGTAATCCAAATAGCCGGTGAGCCGCATCTGACATCAAAATAAAGAGTCTGGGGGAGTGGGGGTGAGCGGCGGCAAAAGAGTGAGAGACAGTGACGCGCAGATAAGAAGTGGGACTATTGATCTGTCTGCAGAGGCTGAGAGCTTTCACCGAGTCGCAGGAGTCGGCAGAGGGGACGGCGCATGCTGACACACACACACACACACAGTGAGTCACATTAAATGAAAGCCACCCACATGTCCGTTGGCCAGGTCGAGCAGGTCCCGCAGTCTGCAGCCCCGCCTGTGCCTCCGCTCATAGCAGATGCTGTTTTCCAACACCACATAGTCGGCCCCAATAGCCTTCAGGATATCGTATACTTCCTCTGGGGAGCGGCGAGCGTACACTTGATACACCTGTTCTCACACACACACACACACACACACACACACACACACACACACACACACACACACACACACACACACATATATATATAAGTATTTCCTGAAAGGAAGCCAATATTAACTTGATATTGCTGGGAGGGGAAAACTTCTCCCCTGGAACTCAATTACCCGACACATTTGTTTTCTGAATTACACTTTATGAAACTTGGTTTATTCCAATTAGGAAACGTTTACTTTGAAAAACAAAAAAAATAGAATGAAAACAATTATGACTCAAACAAAACCCGCAGGGGAACAAGAACTAAAGCTGAAAACATAAATCCCAGCTTCCAGGAAAACTCTCATGGTTCATCTTTTATTTGTAGCAGGCAAAAGATTTAAATGGACAAATTATGCAGCCCATAAATACTGCAAAAACTGGCTAAGAGCTGATTTATTGTAAGGCTAAAACACAGTGAAACAGCAACTTTTAGAAAGGTTCAAATAAGCTGTAAAAAAAGCATCAATCCAACTGAATCTCACCTGTGACTGAAATCACACTAATTTAACCACTAAGTGCTGTTTTCAGACAGGGTCGTCTGCAGTACGGGGGCCCCACAGGGAACGGTTCTGGCTCCGTTCCTCTTCACCATCTACACTGCAGACTTCTCCCACAATTCCACCCAGTGCTTCCTGCAGAAGTTCTCTGATGACTCTGCAATAGTCGGCCTCATCACTGATGGGGACGACAAGGAGTACAGAGGTCTGACCCAAGACTTTGTGGACTGGTGCCAGCTGAACTACCTCCAGATCAACGCCAGTAAAACCAAGGAGCTGGTGGTAGACTTCCGCAGGCACAAGCATTCTCCACTGCAACCACTGAACATCCAGGGTATGGACATTGAGGCTGTGGACAGCTACAGGTACCTTGGTGTTCATCTGAACAACAGACTGGACTGGACTCATAACTCAGACGCCCTCTACAGGAAAGGGCAGAGCAGGCTGTACCTGCTGCGGAGACTCAGGTCGTTTGGAGTGGAGGGCCCACTCCTGAAGACCTTCTATGACTCTGTGGTGGCTTCTGCTATCTTTTATGGTGTGGTCTGCTGGGGCGGCAGCATCTCTGCTGGGGACAGGAAGAGACTGAACAGGGTGATCCGAAGGGCCAGCTCTGTTCTAGGATGCCCTCTGGACCCAGTGGAGGTGGTGAGTGACAGGAGAACGGCGGCTAAGCTGTCATCCCTGATGGACAACATCTCCCACCCCATGCAGGAGACTGTGACAGCACTGAGCAGCTCCTTCAGTGGGAGACTGCGGCACCCACGGTGTGGGACGGAGAGATTTCGCAGGTCTTTCCTCCCCACTGCTGTCAGACTCCACAACAAAGACTTTAACTGAACAAACACACACATCCACACATGTGCAATAACACTAAGTGCAATAATCTTTTCTGGCATCGTTGTATTTTTACTCAGTTGTATATAGCATTCGTATTCTATTTTTATCTTATTGTATATTTTTATTCTATTTTATTCTACTGTATATAGTATATTTTATTCTATTCTGTACAGTTGTGTACTGTATTTATTCTTATTGTATTCTAATTTTTGCGTCATAACTTTTGCACTGTCCACTTCCTGCTGTGACAAAACAAATTTCCCATGTGTGGGACTAATAAAGGTTATCTTATCTTATCTTATCTTATCTGTTTTAGTTTGTTTGTTGGTGTTTTTGGATCATCTTAACGGTGAATATCAAATATACTCACTACATTGTGCTTTCAGTGATTAACCACAATGACACAAGCATGAGCATCTTCCTTTGCAAACGAGCCTAAATCTGTCGGCGATGATGCAAAAATGACGAGCGTTCACTGGAGCCATTTGGAGAGCCCTTCTGTGGCTGGTGATGAAATATGGTGGAAAATCACAATGGAAATAAAGTGACAACTAAATATTAGATATTAAAAATAGTCAAGAACTGTCAGAATCTGATACTAAGTGAGGGATGACTCTAAAAGTACTACAGCGTAGTATCATTGTCACAGTTTATCCTCTCGAGATGATCTCATGAAAAGCTCCAAATCAATATTTAACTGATCCAGCTCTCAGTGTATTTTAAAAAATATATATATATGTCAACTGCTGTAAATAACCAGCTTAGAACAATTCACTGAACCACACTGTGTCACTGAGATGAAGTAAAGCACTGCACGGCCTGGCGGACAAAGTCCTGGCAGCATTATTGTAAAACCCCAGCAGGTTTTGCAGGCAGAGTGTCAGTAAGCATTTTATATTCGAGCATTTGATAAACAAAAATGTGTATTCCGCTCGAGTAAATAAAGAAGTCAACTAACAAAACTGAATCTAAATAGCTGCTGATTTTTTCTTGACTTTTCTTCCTCTGTCTGAACCACAAACGAATTCAAGGAGTCTTTCACGTAGCTGTAGCCTGCAAACACCTGCAACCTACCAAGCTAATGCAGTCTGGACAGTTCAGACGGGGAGGGGGTCGATATCAAACCAATGTCTTGCCAGAGGGCAGTGTTAACAGAAGAAAACGTTAATCGTTTCTCTTGAACTCACAGATTGGTGCTGAGTGAAAGTCCGCTGATGCCAACCCTACAAGCTCCATTTGATCAGCTATGAAAACATGATGCCAAGTCACCAGACACTCAGGAAATAATCAGGGCTGTAGCTGAATATAGACCAATACTGGTCTCATCTCCAGTTTTTAAAGAAGAGATGCCTCTTCATTTTTTTGTCGTTTTCCCCTGTGGTGTCAAAAATGGCGTCGACCATTTTGCTTGACTAAGTGGAGTCGTGGCAACTTTTTACGTTGACTGCACGAGAGCTTTTCTGTGGATCAAGATGTATGTAAGAAAGTAATGAGGATGGAACCCTTATGATCAACAACTGCAGTCCTAAAACCTCTTAGTGGGTGCCAAAAGATTCTTGAAGTATCTAAGTCGCAGAATTTTATCAGAAGTGTAAAATAAATTAAAATAAAGAAGCAATCAACCTTCCTTTATTGGTCTTCGAATGCATTTTAATGTTTGAAACGGCTCTGTTCTGCTGATTGAGCCCTACTATTGTCCGGGGCTGCCCTCATGATTTAAAGTGCACTGACATGAAGTCAGTTATGAATTGCTGCACATAAAGTGAACTGAATTGTGCACTATTATCTGTTGAGATTGCAATAGGAGCCAGAAGGCGAACACGATGCAAAGACCACAGAACTGATTATGACTGAAAAGCAGCTCATGTGTGAGCAAAAACGAAGCTATTGTAACAACACGACAAAAGGATATAATCGACTACAGCAGTGTGGATTTCTCTGAAGAAAAAAAAGACATGTTTGACTTTAAAATGGTTTAACAAAAGGGTTATAATAAAATCAAGTTTTCCTAATTGAGGTTTAATTTACTTAGATGTAATACAATTTTCCAACCAGATGGTCATAAAAGAGGAAAATAAACCAATTTCTGTCAAATGATGAAATTTCAATTCTGTTTTATGGCTATAGCACCAGTTCACAGCGGCTTTCTCTGAGTGCTGTAAATCTTTAAGACCCCAGAATATTAGAAAAGAGAACCCCAACAGTAAGATGATCCCTTAGCAGTAAGCATTTGTGGGGAGGAAGTTGAGGAGAGGGTAGACAAATATACAGGATAGCAACACATGGGGATGACAAAGTTCTCGAAGCATCATAGGAAGTTCCCGAGCAGCTTGAGGTTATATGTAGATTGTATAAAAGGAAACACTACGTCCACACGTACACGGGTATTTTTAAAAACGGAGATTTTACGTTTTCGTTTTAAAAAATAATCCCGTCCACACATAAAGGCAGAAATGAAGGAAAACGCTGCTATGAACATGCCAAAGCAGCAGGTGGCGCTAGATTCCTAACCGCACAGAAATGTTGGCCAATCAGAAGTCTAGAAGCCTCGGTGGGAAAAAGTAAACAAAGCTGGGGCATAGAAGCAGAACCGAGTCGTATGTGTGGAGGGACAGTAACTGTGTGTATATGTAAGCATTTAAACACTGCAGAGAGTAGAATTAACAGTAACAGTATTGTAGAAATTCATTTCACCGAAACAATAACGTGGCGCACAGTGTGACGTCAAAAAAGGCGCACACCTTTGACGCTGCATTTTCTGCGTTTTTCTCGTCCACACGTAAATGCAAAAACTGAGTTTTCAAAAATATCCACCCTGGCCGGAGTTTTTAAAAATCTCCGTTTTCAGTGACCAAAAACGCCGTTTACGTGTGGACGAAAGGTGCAAATGCATAGAAAAACCTGCGTTTTCAAAAATACGTGTGGATGTAGCCTCAGACTGGAATTTGCTATTAAGAGTAACTTCAAAGACAAATTAAACAAAAAAGTTTACAAAGGTAAAGGAAACCCCAAAGTGTGTATGAAAAGCAGTGAGTACACATGGAAATCCCATCAGTATATCTGTGAAACATGGAGGTCATGTCATGGTTGGTGGTGTGCTGCTGGCTGTGGCACCTGCTCGCTCTTTATTGATGATGTATTGCATGAATTCAGAAGTAATCCGTAAACGAACCGCACTTATAGAAAGCCTCTTCTGTCCTTATTGACCGCTTAAAGTGCTTTACTACGGTGGCCCTGAGAGGCCAAACGGACTGCAACTTCAGAAAACACTTGCAAAAAGAAAAATGCTGCAAAAAGAAAAAAATGCTGTTTTCTGAAGTTGCAGTCCGTTTGGCCTCTCAGGGCCACCGTACTTTACTCTCCAAACTACATCCATCACATAGTTTAGGATGTTGCCCGTGGTTACTTGAACATGCAGGCTGAGGATGCTGGAGATCAAACCACTGACCTTCTCATTAGTGGACTACCTACCATTGTGTGCTGTAAAGAAAGAAAAACTATGGCTATATAAAAGGACCCCCTCAAATCTCATTAGCTCGTTCTTTATCCTGCAGCAACCACATAATAGATTTTATTGCTTTTTATTTCCACTGACATGTCTGGAAAAAGAGACTGAAACTTGCTTTTCCTAAAAATGTTTTTGTGTGAGAACTAAGTCAAAATCAGTATCGCCCCATCAGCTCAGATTTGTTAAAGAATACACTCTGTACAGTTTTTTTTGTACAAAAAAGGTGATTCCCAAAAATTCCCAATTAAGAGGACAAAAGAAGACGTGGCAGACCTAAAAGACTATCTACAACAGATGAACAGCATCTGAGGAAAGAGACACCACAGTGAGTGTCTACAGGTTCTGGATTTTAGTCAGTGATGTTGTGCATCTTGTCAAACTTATGAACACAGAGAAGGACCATCAGATTGCTGAAACTGAAAGCAAGCATGCAAGGCAAAGGCTTCATTTTCAGCTGCCAATTCAGCAAAAGCATATCCGGACAGAAAAAACACAGATAAACATCATCAGTCATGGACTGACCTCCTCAACATCACCGAAGCACTGTGGGATCCTCTTGACCGAGAACGGGAAAAAGGGCAGAAACATCCAAAGAAAAGCTCTGGATGTCCATGTCTACTATTTCTTAAAGGAATTACAAGAGAGCTCGCCTAAGAGAGTTTGTCTGTCTTAAAGGTAAAGGTGGTCGTTAGTATTGCATAAACTCTGTTTTGCTTTATATACTGTTTCCAGTATTTTGCCATGTTACGATAAATCACTATAAAACTCTTTATCCCATTTTTCTAGTAAAATACAAAGACTTGAGGGGTGGCTCAAGACTTTTGCACAATACTATAGGTATGCAAATTAATATAGAACGGACTACAGCAGGTGATGGGAATATCTATACTTGTTGTCCATTAATGAATAATGTTGCAGTGACATTTATCTTACACAAGAAGTGGGACCATGTTTTAAAAGACATTTATGCAGTTTTCTTCCATAATAACAAAGAAAACAGAGCCACGTTTGCACAGCTGTCTTCATGAGGACATTCACTTCTAACACCTTACCTAAACCTAAACAAACTCTAATCCTAAAACAGAGTCTTAACCCTAAAACAGCCTTTTGATAAGGACCAAAATGTCTTCACTCTTCCAAAATATTCTCACTCCAGTGGTCTAAAACTCAGCCTGGTCCTCATAAAGATAGCTGGACACAGATAAAGCCCAGTAGGCCTGAACCAGTGTCGTGGTCCATTAATGAGCTCCATACTAGGCTCGAGCCTCGCCAGCGGCTCAGCATGGCTGACTTCCCGCTGGGAGGCAAATCACAGGCTCAGCTACCCGAGAAATGACCCACACATTACTTTCCGCTCATTGCAAAGAAGACACACCGCATGCAGAAGCAGAAAAAAAAGTCATAATAAAGGTAATTCTCCATTGTGTTTGGTCATTAGCTGCATGTGGTTTGCAGCATGTTTGGGAAAAAGTGATATTTGTCATGTTTTCTATTTCACTGTCTGAATTCAGTCAATATGGGAGTGACAACCAGTTATTTAAGTGCATTGGCAGGGCATGTAATAACAGGCCAAAGGGAAAAATATACTAATGAAAACACAATACAATGAGAATTCATGAATAATACACAGAAGTAAAGTGAAACGCTGCCTTTGCTGCTTTAAACCTGATTTCAGCAGGAAAAAAAACATTCACGGAAAAAGGGAAAAAGAAAACAATGCCTCCGCAGCATTCCTCACATACATTACAATACTAATATGCACTCAGTACATGCGCCACCATTCATCTCTCCTTTACTGGAACACAGCACTTTTAGGCTCCATTTTTCCTACGTTACCATTCATCCCACTGTAATGGATGCACAATGTACTCAGTGCATCTTCTGATCCCATATTCATTCAGACAATCACTGCAGGTCAATGGCCCCCATCTACAGACAATTCCCTGGTCTCTCACGCAAGACATTAGCACAGAGCTAAGTGAGATGGATGGGTGGGGATGTTGTACAAAACAGATTTCACTGTGTAGAGGAGGGCGGGAAAAACGCAACCACGAGATCTGGAAATAGCCTGAAAATTCTGACACTGACTGCGGCACCAAAATAATGTATAAAGGTTAAATATTACTTAAATAAAATTGAATCAAAACAAAGAAAATGCAATAAATGGTGTGCAGCTACACTCGCACTCAGTTACTGTGGCTTTAGTCTAACTGTGGACTGTGGCTGGTAACACAAAAATATCTCAGTTCACTTCATTTCCAGTTTCACTGTACATTTTTTGGATTTTTAAAGAACATAATTCAAAATGCAAATTACCAAAACTGAAAAATATATAGCATAGCATCTTTATTTATAACGCACTTTACAATGTTGGCCAAAGTGCTACAAATACAAAGTAAAGAGAAAACAGCTTAAATTACATTAGAATATCTTAAAATTAAATACAATTAATAACAAGCATATTAAGAGGCAGTCCTGCTGTGCTGAAAGGTAAATAGACGTGTTTTAAGACGTGATTTAAAAGCAGATAAGGAAGGTTGCACACAATGAGGTTTTCAATATTTTTTCTAGTGTTTGAAAATAACTTTAAATGGTAAATGGCCTGTATTTGTATAGCGCTTTACCAGTCCCTAAGGACCCCAAAGCACTTTACATATCCAGTCATCCACCCATTCACGCACACATTCACGCAATTGGTGTATTAATGCCATTTTGGACCCCCCAAAAAAGTGAGGGACAAAAAAAATGCTAGAAAAAAAATAGAGGGGGGGGGGGGGGGGTCTGGAGGGGTAATGGGTTTTAGGGGGTTTTCATTATAGAATTAAATTGTTTCACTTCGCACGTTTACAAGAAGCAAAGAAAAAAAGGAATCCACACTGACTGGGGTTAGTTGAGCATTTGTGCACTGAGAACTACAAAGCAATAGATGCATCTGCACAGCAGCCCTTCCTGACTGATGTGAAAGCAGTCCAGCATCTGAGTGTGAGCAGGTTGGTTCTACCCAGCAACTAGGGCTGTTCGATATAACCATATATATCGGATGACGATATAAAAACGTCTATCGTTTCATTTTACGCTATCGTTTGTTTTGCGGTGTCGCAAAATAAGCTGTTTACGGCAATATTTTTTCATTGTTTTGATGGTCACTGTAGTGGCTATATTCATTTCTTAAAGTTCTCTCTTTCTCTTATATTTTATATAACCACACTACAGACGGACAAGCGCCTGTTTTTACATTTTTGTGATTTATATCGTTATCGTGATGATAGAATTCTTATATCGGGATATGAGATTTCGGTCATATCGCACAGCCCTACCCTCAACACAAAGCTATTACAGGGCTCTAGACTAACTTTTTGCCATGGGCGTACCGGTATGCCTAACTTTAAAAAGTTAGGCGCACACAAATTTTATAATAATTTACATAATATAATGTGTTTTTCTGGATACACTGCTTTTTCAGCATTCAAAGATTGATGACACCGTGTCAGAGCACTGGCTATGAATTTCAGAAGGATCAGGCCTTAACAGAAAAGTTAGCAATAGTTCTTTTCCTATTACAGCTACATCCACGTCTGTCGTGCCTAGGCGGCTCACTAGGGCTGGGTATCATCACTGATTTCTATAATCCATTCGATTCCGGTTTTCAAAGTCCCGATTCGATTCAACTTGGCCTCAGACAGTCAGAAATATTATAATTCTGATCATTTATCAGTACTGACTTCATCAGAATTGTGAACATCACAGCAGATGCCTTTGTGTGAAAGTAACTGAGAATAAAACACAGAAAAACATGAAGGAGATTTTCCTGGTCTGGCTTTTTATAGCAGATAACCTTAAAAATATTGTTCTGCATATAAAGTTTAAATTTCTTCAGTATTGAACAACAGAAAAAACAGGCTTTCTTGTCCGAAGTCATTTAAGTGAAAAAAAGAAAAAGAAAAGAAAAAGACAGCAGCCACAGCGCTGTAAACAACGGTAGACTGGTGGGTAATAAGCGAATGAATAATACAGAAAACAGAGATTGGAGACAGGAAACTGTTCTTGAAGTACAGAGAGAGAGAGAGAGCTAGCTGTGCATGAAGTGTGATTTTAATAGTCGTGGAAGCAAAACAGCAAAATTCATGACGACATTGATCAAATGTGAAGCGCAGTTTGCTGCTTCTTTTGCTGCTGGCTCGGTGAATTTTGGTTGGAGAGACAAAACCTGCAGCTCAGAATCAGCGCAAAAAGACGTAAACACAGCGCGGACCGGACGCATCAGAACCGCTAAGCTCCAACAGCGTGTCCGTCTACGGGCCGTCGGGTGAGAAAGCCGAGAAAGACGAAGCTGATTCTGATGCGTCGGGTCCGTTCTGTGTTTACGTCTTTGTGTGGAATCCGTGTACCTGCTCTCATTTGCTGTTTGGTTGTTGTTGAAATGGTTTTGTGAGCTTTAATCTGAGAATCTGGCGTTTCTGGCCAAACACAGTTATATTTAAAAGTCGATTCAGGATTTAATGAATTGATATCGCTTTATTCAAGCTACTCACCTCCCACTTCCACCTGCACTTTCAACTGGACCACGGCCAATCATAGAGGTCCCGCCCCTTACTATCTCTGATTGGTTTAGTCCACGATAGGGGCAAAATGTGTGTCTGTTGTTGACCACAGGGAAGGCTGCAGATTTTTTTTTTTTTTTCGCTACCCGAACAGTTGGTCGCACAGGTGCAACCAAATTTTTTTTTTTTTTAGTCGCACCACTGAAAAATTTGGTCGTATTTGCGACCACATTGGTCGCACTCTAGAGCCTTGTATTATGTTCCATGACAGAAACAAAAAACTGTTTTTCTAATTGTACATATAAATTTTAAACTTGAGTTTCAACTGCTCGTTTTTTCCCCTTACCTACCCACAATGAGCCTAGTGCACCATTTCAATGAACAAGGGTAGGGATAGCTCAGCAGGTAGAGTGGTCACCCCTTGATTGGAAGGTCGGGGGTTTGAATCCACTGAACGGCTATCCTGAGGTACCCCTGAGCAAGGTACTGTCCGTACACACTGCTCCCCGGGCGCCTGCTTAGTGGGCTGCCCACTGCTTCACTGAGTGAATGGGTTAAATGCAGAGTAATTTCCCTACAGGGATTAATAAAGTATACATTATTATTATACATTCCATTACAGATGACCCAAAGTTGTCACTCATCCATTTCCTTAACTGTGTATCCATTTCAGGGTCGAGGTGCGTTGACATTGGGCGAGATGTGAATATTTCACCAGTTTCGCACAAACAGCGTTTGTGTACTAACGTGACCCATGTCTCTGGGAAGCCACACAGTAACAGCACTAACACACAAACTCAGCTATATGAGCGGGACTTTCACAGATACTTACAAATCTGTGATTATATTTGTAAGAACAAGAACTGTCAGATAATATTCAGATAGTTATTGATGTATATAATTCCAGAAAGACCCAAAGGTTAAAAAACAAAACAACTATCATTTCTTTGAACAAGGATAACACAGAGCATGTGATACCTTTGTGATACCTAAGTAACAAGTAATAACTGGACGTGGAGGGACTTCTTTGTTACTCTTAAACTGAAATCTAAATTAACTGGAACTCAACCGGTGTGCTGGAGAGAAGATGGAGAAAAGACGGCAGATCACGGTCACATTTCTGCATTTTCTAACTTTACATGTCTTTACCCTGGACGCTTTCCAGATGAATTACATCACACAGACAAATATCTTTTAAAGGTCCTACTGGCAGCGAACAAAAAAGCCATGACTAAGCGTTGGCTCTAGAAGCATCGCCACACAATAACTTGGTTATTACAAGTGTTAACAATCTACACACTGGGAAGAGCTGACATATGCATAAGACTTCAAAACAAAAGTGGGAGAGAAAAGGTGGGAGAAATCGCACCGTTATTTAGCCTCTGAAACAGACTTGATCGCGTGAGGTGGAAGAAGTGGGGTTTTTCTTTTTCTCGACCATTCTGTTTAATTGTGAAAATGAATAAAAACAAAGACTCCAGGTAGAATCTTTACAACACAAGACATTTTGAGAAAATTGCCGTTGTGAACTGATGAATATCCACTGAAGTGAACTGAATTCCGCTTTAAAAGATATCACTGGCTCGTAAAGCTTTGTCAGATCTCACACCTCTTTCAAAACACAAATATTACAGCTGTGATTATTCTTAAAGCGAATCCAAGCAGCTAATTGGCATTCAAATCCACCTGACTCGGTGTTATGAAGCTGACACTGTAATTACCATCAATTTACTTCAGATTTTCCATTTATTGTGTTCGTGTTATCTTGCAACCCCTCTGGCAGTTTCGTTTTATTGCAGCCTACAGTACCTGTCTGGTCCGCTCCCGCAGGTCTTTATCTTCATAATGGGGGTGGTTGGTGAGAACTCTGCCTGTGCACAGCTTGATACCCGCCAGGAGCTGCATGCTTCCAGCAAATACTGCCTGTTTGGGTGTCTTTGTGCTGTGGACAAACACAGAGAAACGAGACAGACAAATCAGTCACCTTTCTAAACATTTTCATAGTATATTGCATGACTAGGCTAATATAATACAGTATATGTTTAGAAGTTAAAGCAACAGAGAGATGGAAAAAGTTTTTAGGCTATCCACACAAACATCGAGTCATCAGAAAAGTTTGATTGAATTTTACTTTATTTTATGGTCTCCTGTTGTTATTCACTGCACAGGTTTTTGCCTTTTGAGCTGCTGCAATAATTGGAACATACTACTGATGGCATTTAAAAGTTTCTTTCAGAGACGGATGAATTAAATTAGAAAAAGATGCCAAATGATGTGCAGTTACAGTGCTACGGAAAACTCTACATCGCCAAGGACGAGCTTTGTAAAGCTGTGGCGTGTTAACGTGTTAATACAACTTAGTTTGTTGTGTGCGTGCATGAAAATGTGTGTGTATTCAAATCTTTTGCTGTGCCCCTGCAAACTGTGGTCAGGTACATCCTGGTTGCATTAATAATTCTCCAGATAAACATCAAATTGACTGCAGTGCTATTGTGGCAGACAGATCAACACCACTGTGCATGTATCACTCAGAAAGACATTTAAAAGTTTCAGTGCAGAGATGGAAGGACCAGGGAACGACACCCACTACAGTGGAACTTCACCAATTAGGCTTTTATGGTAAACTAGGCAGACGGCAGCCATAAGAAGTAAGACAAACCTCTCAGCGCTTATTATCTGTGTTAAGTGGTTAGCACTGTCACCTCACAGCAAGAGTCCTAAATATGAGCTCGAGATGTTCCAAGAGACAAATTTACTGCTCGTTTACATAAGGAAAAGTAGACGAATTAAATAGTGTAAAAAGTATGAAGTTCCCAAATTGAACAGATAATTATTATCTGCATTATCTGTGCAAATTTCATATGTGCATTTCAAAGCTGAAAATCATATTCTTTGACAAATCTCACCGAAATATGTGGCCGTTTGAGCCATTTATGAACACAAACACAATGTCAGTTGAGGCTAAAGTTAGCAGTGCTAGCAGTACCTCATTTCCCTGCAGGTTAAAGCCTGCACACCTGCGCAGCCTGTGGTTGCTCACTGCTGTGGTGGAGTGGTTATGTGCGACCCAACAGTTAACAGCATTCATGCATTAGTTCAGTCCCTGGGTTTAAAGACCAATATTTCTGGTTCAAACATTTTAATAGTCTAGTTTACTAGTTGTGCAAATCCTTAAACCCAAAAGCACCTTTCTTTGAGCAGCTGCTTGTGAAGGTTTTTTTCTTGAACTGAATCTAATAAAATTTAATGAATGGTGGCATCAGAGCTGAAATAAGAATGAAAATGGTCCTTGAAGAAAATCTGAAGAGGCCTGCAGACCTGAAGCTTCCATGGAAAAGAAGCATCTAAAAAGTCTGGAGTTACCTTTGGAGATCAGAGATGTCAGTTTCTGACTTAACTGATCAGCAGAAAACTCGTCATTAATGTTTAGTAAGTGCAGATTGAAGGTTACTTTTTTTGTTCTTTCAATTAAATGTTTAAGACTAAAGAACATCAACATTTGTGACTTTAACTTTTCCTGAAATGAATTCACCAAAGAAAACTGAAGAATGCTGAGAACGCTGTGCGCACTGCAAGCTCTCTGTACAGTATATACTGTACGCGTGTAGCACCGTAATGACCGGCTGACTGTTTCTCATGTGGATGTGCACATATGCATGAGTCTCGTAGGCGGAGCGGAGTGGAGGGTATTCAAACATGTTCCAAGGTGGACGTGTGGGTTGATGCTTTGGCCTCCTGACCTTCAGCAGGAACGCGTCATTGTCCTTTCTGTCCATTTTGCTTCTTTGCTGCCTTTAAGCCAACATTTTCTTTCCTTCCATGTTGATTACATTTAATTTGATGTTTATATTCTTTTATGTAAATGGCAGAAAGGAACAGCCAGGAACCCTTTGACATTATAAAAATGAAATAATGATGTTCTTGGCTGAAAGAGACTCTCTACTGTGGCCAAGCACAGATCCTGCCTTGCTTCTATTTTCTCTTTGTGTGCTTAAACGTGTATTTGAGCGTGTTCATTAGTACCTGTTGCTCAAATTCTAGAGCACCATTAAGAAGATAATGATCTCGATTGTCACTCGAATGCAGTTTCTAACAGCTTGACAAGCATTTTAGCTTCTTCTTACCAGCCTTGCTTACCACCACAGCAGGGAGCTGTCGCTCAGCTATACTCTTCCTGCCCACCAGCACCAGAGAGAAGTTACCAGCTAGCTGAGGATTTGGCTTCTAAAGAGTCAGTTTGCTTTAAGTTGGTGGAGACAACAGGCTGACTTCCTGTTTGTTTCCTGCCCCCTAAAATCTCAAGTTGAATATTTAATCAATCCAACGAACTATGAATCAAAAATCAGGATTAACATACACCACATGACCTAACTGTAAACTGAGTCAGACCAAAAATAGCTTCATGTTAATAGGTTTGGACATAATCTATTGATATCGAGCTACTTTTCTACAGTTTTACATTTACCAGTTGTTAAAAGTAGTTCTTTCAGAAATTCGTAGTGATGGAGCTAAAGACCACGAAAACAAAAAGGTCTGAGTAAGTAATGGGCAGGCGCACCTCAGGAGAGTAGTTCTATTAATGTTATGAATTATATCTGTGGTTTTGCTGCTGTCATGAAAAAAGAGAGGGCAAAAAAAACTACATTAATACATTAATTCTCGACCTTGTCTGGAAAAACATATCTGAACCAATTCACCTGCTCGTGCTTTTATGATTTTGGTATAAAGATTTGTGAGAACTGTCAAAGGCTTTTTAAGAGTCATGCCATCATTTGCCTTCAGAACAGATTAACTTATCACCCGCAGTCACAAAGGACTGAAAGCACTCTTTGACCTCTTTGCAAACAATTCAAATTCAACATAAAGCTCAGCAACACAGCCGCAACCCACTTTTGTCTGACCGGATCAGCTTTTTGTTACACTGAGCATTCGTTCTTTTTACAGTTTTCCAGAAGAGGAGAGAAAATGTAAAGACATAAACCTGAACAATAATTTTTAAACATCCCTAAATTACAAATGTCTGATGACATGATTTTGATTAGACTCCAGATTTTTAAAGACCGTAGGCTCAAACATCGACACTGCATGAAGATTTTAAGAGGTGATGACGGCCTGTTTTATCACACCGACTGCGCATCACTGCATTATTGGTGGAAATTCATGGCGTTTGGTAACTTCGCACTTTTTTCCAGCACAGCTTTGAACCTCAGCGGTGGTCTCAGCATTGAGCAGAACTGAAAGCGCCTCTGTGGGCACGCAGGGTCTGAGCAGCTGCTTTTCTGATGATTACTTTGGTAACTTCCAAAACACTCCTAAAAATTTTTCTTGCCTTTTATATAAATCTTATGTTCCACCTGCAGAGAGTGCAGCTGACACTCCGCCCGCACACAAAGAGTTACTGAGTGGAAGTGATGATGATGATGAGTGATAGTGAGACAGAGGACGTGACTCGAAGTGTTTTTATATAAATGCCAGGATGGCCATGGATTTTCTGCTGGTCTCACTTCTGATTGAGAAGTGTTCAATCAGGGACGTCGCTCTGACTCTGTCTCTAAACTGCCTCTGGATTAGCTAGAAAGCAGAGGAAGACACGCACACACACAAGCACAGATCACAGACACCACTTTCCCCATTTAAGGATGAAGCCAAATGCTTCTAATTTAGACAATTTAAAGCACGACAAGGAGGAGGATGACAGGAAGACAATTAAGGGAGCAAGAGCGGGAATGAGAGTAAGAGGAAGCAGAGTATTTAAAGAATAGTGAAGATACAGTCACACCGACAGAGCAGAAACACACATTGTTGCTGAAAGACTGATATACAAACGAGTAGTGGCACATATTTCTTAAGCATGGATCAAGCAATTTGTTTTAATTAGACAAACACAATGACACAGATCCACAAAACAAGGAGAGAGAATCCCACGAGGACTGGACAAGAATTATCTGGGGACCGTCAGAGTTAGGAGCTTAGCTTTTGTCTGGACAGGATGAACAATTGCAACTCTTCTTCTTCTTCTTCTTCTTCTTCAGATGACCCCTGTAAGGGTTGCCACAGCAGACCCCCCCCAATCTCCCAGCATCCTCCTCTGTCACATCAACCCCCTGCATGTCCACCTTCACCACATCCATGAACCTTCCCCTTTTCCTTCATCCTGGCAGCTCCATCTTCAACATGCTTCGTTCATAAGTGAGACTGTACAGGTTTTAACTAAATGCTGAAGATAAAAATGACTGACATTGGATTATTGCGATAATCCTCATCCCTATGAAAACAAATTAGCCAGTCTACATTCAGACTGCAGCTCTTAGTGAGGGTAAAAGGAGGAAATTCTGTAGCTCAAACTCCACATTATTAGTCATCTCGTCTGTATTCTCCACCACTTGTAGAAAGAGATGTCAAAGCTGAATTGTCTGAAGTGTTTTCTTAAGACTGGAATTTATTCTGCAGGGCTCACATTCACCTCATTTGTGTTAAACGGGGCAAAAATCTCAGGGACAAATATCTCAAGACCTTGAAAGATGGATACATGCCACCAGAGTTTAAGTGAGATGATATCTTAGCAACATTAAAACTACTTCAATGAATAACATCTTGTTGCAGTGCATCTATGTATCCATTTTCTTAATCGTCTATCCCAGCTGGCAGAGGACGAGGTACACCCTCGTGCCCAGGGATAATCAATGCAGACACAGGGATGACAAGCAAAACCCACCCAGAACCAGTGATCCCAGTGTGACCAAGCTCAATCCAAAGACATGTACGCTGATCAGACCCAGCATTATGCCCTCCTGATTAATATTGTATTCATCCCCTTTTGCCCATCCCATCGAGGCGCGGACTGCACTAGACTCTTAAAGGTGTTTTGTGGTATCTCCAAATTTTAGCAACAGATCCTGTAAGTTGGGGGCCTACATGGATCAGACGTGTTTGTTCCACAGATTATTAATTGGATCGATATCTGAGGAATATGGAGACCATGTCAACACCTCAAACTCGTTGTTGTGCTCTTCAAACCATTCCTGAACCACTTCTGCTTTGTGGCAGGATGCTTTAACCTGCTGAAAGAGGCCACAGCCATCGGGGAATACCGTTTTCATGAAAGGGTGTACGTGGTTTGCAACAGTGCTTAGGTAGGTGTCAAAGTAACATTTCGGCAGCAGACAAGGGTCAGCATGGGCACCTTGATTGGTTCTTATTAGCTCGTGCGTTGGATCGGACCTCACGAGCCACTTTTCGCGCCGCACATGCATCAGCGAGCCTCGGCCACCCAGGACTCTGTCGCTGCTTCACCACTGTTCCCTCGTTGGACAACCTTTGATTGATACTGACCAGTGCAGACTGGGAACGCCCCACAAGAGCTGGAGTTGTGGACATGTTCTGAGGCATTCATCAGGCAAAATGTTCACCCACCCACTAACAGGTGCCATGATGAGGAGATAATCAGCGTTATTCACCACCTGTCAGTGATTCTATGCCTGATCAGTGCATGTATGTGTGTATATGCATTTCTGTTTGACTTTAATATTTTGTAATATAATCACTTCATTTTTGTTTTGTTGTGTCAGTTTTTATTGGCAGAGCTAATTAACCGACGCGTCAGTGTGAATCAGCGCTGCGCTGCATCAGTTGTATTGAGTAGGTAGAAATTCCTGACATGCAGAATGTTTGGTTCTCACTGAATGCGTCTCTCTCTGCTCAGACATGAAAGTAGATTAAATAAAAAAAAATTGGAGGAATTCTGAGGCAGAGAAAAGCTTCTATTTTCACTTATGCTGAAGAATAAATGATGGTAAAGTGAAAGAAAAATATTTTCTTTTCCAACCATTTACAGATTTGGGATCAAATGTATGCCTGTTCACATTCGGTCATGAAAAAATAACGTAGTGATGTATGCTTTAATATTTTTTGACTTGTCTGAAACAATTGTTGGGAGTTACCAACCTCATTCCCAGAGAGCTCAGACCAGAACAAGCTGGGGAAATGGTCACTAAAACACTGGACGACATCATTTCATGGGTTTTGTAACATTTTAATGAATATATGTTTGGTGTTTAAGATTTTAAACGGTCTGGCAGCTCCTCCACTGCCGCTTCATTTTATTAGCTTTTGCCCATGAGAATCTTTACAATCTACAAGCATATCGTCAACTAAAGACCGTACTGTAGCGTTTTGTCATTCTGCTTTTGGGCGATCAGCACTCTCTGCGAAAGCTTGAACTCAATGGAAGTTGAAGTCCTGCCTGATACCATTAGGTACTGCAGCGCTTTCACCAGCTTTATTAAAATATTTGCTGAAAGACTTGTAATCTTTCTTTTTTTATGGATGTGAGAATCTTTTATGTGACATTTTTCACATCCAACCTGCTGAGGGACTGTAGATGTAAATTAGCTTTAAGCTAACTCTGGCACAGTGCATCAAATGGCAAACACTGATGTTAATATTGCACATGTACAAATATGAATAAATAAAATCAAATAAAAACATGCTTACTGGTTACTTTGGGAGTGGTTGTAATGGTCTTTAAGAAGAAACTGAGACACAATGTGTTTTCCTGTTTAAGCGTGTGGACTTGCTGTATAAACACATCAGGGTTTATGCTGACTTTTCCAGTGGAGTCGTTTTCCTTCACTGAATGGGTCTCCATGCTGAGTAGCTAGATGAGCCTCCTGAATTTGCAGCAAAACTGCTGTCAAAGCTCTCATTAATAATTTCCACTGCAGCCTTCATAATTCTCGAAAACAGCCTGTATATCTTACATCCGAAAGGCGGGGGTGAGCTGGAGGGGGATGGGGGGGAAAGCAAGGTAGCTTTCAAAATAAAAGCATATTAAATGGTAAATGGTTTGAATTAAAGCTCGTGAGATTTGTGCCAGGAGCGAGAAGGATGGACAGGAATAGCAGAGAGTATATCAGAGGGACAGCTCAGAGACCAGGCAAGAGAGGCCAGATTGAATTGGTTTATGTGAAAGAGCAGTGAGCTCCTCCTGTGTCCTGTGAGCAGGATAATGACGACGGAGCTGCCAGGAAAAGAGAAAGGCCGAGGAGGAAATATCTGGATGTACTGAGAGCGGACATTCAGGAAGTAAAATATGGAAATCAATGATTTGCTGTGTGATCTGAAGTTAAAATGCAATTTGTCTGCACTTTTAACCTTAGCTGTTCTACACAGCTCTTTAAAATGCATTTCTTATTCAGTCATTCACATGCGCACACACACACACACACACACGTGCACACACAGAGCTGCAATGCAAAGCTGCTACTGGTGCAACTTCAGCATTTGGCCTTCATGTTTTCAGCATGCAGAGCAGCTGGGGATCAAAACACCAATCCACCACAATCCAGAAGCCGATTCACAGGAGGCTGGCATTATCACTCGGCCTCTCTATGCGGTGGAATATGCACGGTGAGCGGTGTGTGTCAGGAGAAAAATAAGAGGGAGGGAAATTGTATGACGCAAAAATATAGAAATCACTAAATCAGAGTCGTGACACTGAGATCAAAATCCAAGTCCAACAAATAACCTCATTCAAAATGTAATAGATCCCACTTCTGACTCATCTGTGCTGCGAAATGCGAGGTGAACTTTGTTCCCTGTTGGAGCGACGGTGCAGTGACAGCAGTGAGAATGGACTGAGGGGCCTAGAATCAGCTGTATTAAACATGTCTGGCTTTCCGCTGCTCCTCTCTCTGCTGCACGTTAACATTTGCACTGCCTTGAATACTTCATGCAGAGCAGCAAAACTACCTCGAATTTTCCCTTCATTTTTTCAGTAACCTCCTTTGACTGACACTGTACTGCTTTTGCAAAAACCAGCGTGGAAACATGAATCTGAGAAAAGCAAAGTTGCACCGGATTCAGGAGGAAGCGGAGAGAGAGCACACCGGCTAGATGGAGGTGATGTTTGTGACTTTAAAAACTGCTCACTCTCAACTATAACTCAAAGTTGGAGGCAGTTGAACATCCAGGCAGTGCTATTGATTTATCGACTGCCCATTTAGAACACAGTATCAGCCTACAGCGGAGCTGTGGAGCCAACTCTGTTATCAAGTGCAAACTTGTGAATTATGGCTGCGCCTTAGTTCTTCAAACTCATAAAGTCACGGGTCATGAAAGAGAGTCTTGGGAATTATGATAATCTCCTCATCAGCCTGTCTTAACTCACACACTTCTATACTAATGAGGGCCTCAAGCATGCGTCATTAGCCCTGACGAGGGCCCTCTTATCTCTGATCTAATAATCCTAATCTCATCTCTGAAGCCATCGTTATCAAACAAACATCTTTATCCTTTCCCTAATCTAATCCTAATTCTGGCTCGAGAGATTGTAAAGATAAAGGCTTTCTCAGACCTTGTATCCTTTGACAAACTCTTCATTTTAGATCAACCAAAGTCAAACAAACGCAGCTACAATCATCACAACGAATCTGCGATAGCTTACGCACGCACGCAAGCTGTTCACGAAATATACTTTCCTCCGTACGCTGCACGTACGCTCGTCCTACCCTTTACTGTGCCGCAGTCTGAATATCTGCTTCTTGCATATAAAACGAAATAGCCTCGGCCTCAGTCACCTAGAGAATAAAGCGTAACATGAACCTCCTTCCCCATCTTAACACTTTCATCTGGAATGTAATTAGCGCAGCAAGAAGCTTAGCACTCCGCCCTGCTCTCAGCCCCAACCAAGGTAACTCTAGGCAGCCCCTAATCCTCACCGCCTAATGGGATTAGCTCCGGAGGGAAGGGAACCCATGTCACACACACAAATACATTCAAAATCCAAACCTCTCCTCTGCTGTCTCACTATCCATATCTCTCTCGTTCTCCCTGTGCCATTCCACTAAGTGTTTAATAGGATTATACCAAAATTGTCCATTTCTTAGAAATCACATCTGGTCCACTCGGTGTCATCGCGCTGAAGATGATAGGATGGAAATAAGAAGCCTTAAATTATCATTCACTGAGTCTATAAGTGAACTACAGGGAAAACCTATGTTAAGTCATTCTAAACTGGTTTTAATGTATTGAGGATAGGCTGGCGTGTTTGGATGGCAACGGGATTATCTGAGTGGACAAAAACTATCATTTTTCCTCACAGAGCTTATAAAGAAGATTTTGCAGCATCCAAGTTTTGTGTGAGGGGGTCTGAGACCGTTCCCCTGCGAAAAACAAAACAGTTAAAAGCAGATTTATCGTGTGTATTTCCATGTTGAAGTCAAAAGAGAAACAGTTTGGGTTTAAATTTTCAGTAGTAGCCCAAGCAGGACAATAAAATGTACACTATTGGTCTTAGGTGAAACTATTTAATCATCTCCATCCATGTTTTATTACTCTCGCTGAGTGGCAGAAGCCCAAGCAGAGATTCCCAGACTTCCAGGCCTCTAGCTCTTCTATGAGGCATTCCCTAAGCAGCTGAAGTGTCTGTAGTGTGTCATGGAGCTGCCTTGAGGTCTCCTTCCAGTTAGAAAAGCTGAAACACCTCAGCGAGGAGTCTTGCGTTTCGATATGGAGGAGCAGGGCTACTATCAGGGTGACCCAAAAACTCTTTGGAGGCTAGTTTGTGGCCACTGGTGACAGCAGGAATGTAAAAACACAAAAAGTGTCAAGTTCCCCTTCTCTCTGCCAAAAGAGATCACAATCGTGCAGACAATGTGTCCTGTAACTTGCCTTTTCCCTCCACAAACTCGTATTCTCAGCAAATCAAATCGACTAGCTAACAACAAATCAGCTATAGCTAACCAAGAGCTGGTTAATCCTAAATTAACGACCTTTAAAGACGCTGTTAACTTAAACGGAGGAACACAGTCTGCAAATCGTGCAAACTCAACTGTGAATCCATACAAGACTACCAATATACCTGCACATAACATTAAAGAATGAACAGAATTCAAAGACATTAACACTTTTAATTGGACTGCTTAGAGCAGCAGATGTGTGGAAGTGTTGTAAAAAAAAATGTAAAATGCAAAAATGTAAAGTGGGAATACTGACTAAGCCCTGCGCTCTCTCACAATGGCCGACAGGAAGGCAAAATTACAGAAAACCGAAGGCTTAAAAACAGCTGTAAATGTGGTTCTTGCAGTTTTCCTTCAGCATGCCTACAAACACACCCACAGCCCTGACGTGACGAACAAAAGAAAACACTCAAGTTTTAGGAAAAAGGTGCTTTGGTGTCATAATATTTCTATTAGCAGCCCCTCTGGAAAAACCATAAGTCACTTTTTCTAATTTATTCTAGAACGGAGATTTAAAATACATAAGTTAGCATATCGTTCTTGTTATGTTACAATATCAGCGATAAGGATGAAAATCTTAATGACCAAGCACACGATCAGCTTCAGTTTGCACCACTACTGCATCCCACTTCATTCCTGACACTCAGCCGTAATGTTTCATTATCTCTCGCTTCTTAATTTGAATGCCTAACGAGTCCAGCAGCACTGCGCAGCGTCTGACCAGCGTTCAGCCTCAGGTCTGCGAGAGAGCTGCAAACCCAGCTGATAACTACTGACCTTGCCAACAATCCCAGTTAAACCAACTTGTCTGTGCTGGTGTAAGTGGAACATAAATGAGAAATTTAACAGGCACTAAGCAGAGAGCTGAGAGTTGTGTCTTTGGCCAGATGTTATAGTTGCACAGATGTAGGATATGCACTACGGGCGGCCAATCCAGCGCTGTGCATCCAACATGACGACCAGAAAATGACAGGCGCGCGCACAGATGTGCAAACACACAGCAGCATCAGCGACAGTTCGGAGCATTTCCAAATCACAGCTCCATCTCTGAGCCTATCAGGGTGATGCTCTTGATCGGAAGCCCAGCAACAGAGACCCTGAGGTGGGTTAGAGCTCTGCCAACAGCTGGGTCCTTTCCAGCACTCCCATGTCTTATTCATGGATATCCATCAGCTCTCATCACTCATCAGACAGACTCTCCGACAAACAAGCGCCGAGACACACGCATGCACGCACACGGACACGCTCACACGCGGACTAATCAAGGACACGAGGCACGGTGAAACTCGATCTGCAGGAACAAGCGAATCAAATTTGCTTCAATATGATGTGCGCTCTGGATTTGTGAACGCCGGTGTATGCGCCTACCTAATCCAGGTCATGAGCTCCACGGTGTCTGGATCATAAAACTCCCTCAGTTCTGATAACTCCTCCATCAGCTTAGGCCAGAACTAAAGGGAAAAAAGACAAAGACAAGTGATGGAAAATTCGGTTTATGAAGCCATAAGCAGAGTATCAAACCCACTGATATATCTTTGATAACATCTTATTGCTTCACTGAACATAACAGGGAATACGACAGCTATTTAGATTCCTCCAACAGTAAAATAAATAAAGGGGAAGCAATCGTTTTAGTATCCTGTTAGGCTCCAATTGCTTTTCATCATTTTCTTCCGTAACTTCCATTTAGCCCATTTTCTTTCCCTCAGATCGTTCCATGTGGTTCCAGAAGTAAAACTCCAATAAAAGGTATGAGCACAAACCACCAAGAAAATGGCCTACCTTGTAATACAGGAAACCGATCATCACAACAGGAACGACATATCTGACAAGCCTCAACTGCAAAATGACAGAAAGAAAACAACTTTAATGAAATGAAGGAAAATAATTGTATCAGAAGCAGAGGAAAGTAAAGAGCCACACAGAGATATACCAAAAATGAGCACGGAGTGAGATAACAGACAGATAGAGCAGCTTTGTTCCCGACCATCGTTTATCTGATTCCTGCTGCCGTCCTGTTGTGACCACACTGACACCTAGTGGCCTCACTGGCAATGCCGGCACACGCTCAGAGTGCAGGCTGTGGATTCAGCAGCATAATGGTTCACCGTCACATCAATACAGGAAATCATAAAAGATAGAAAAATCTTTCAAGGGCGCCTCACAGTGAGCTTTAAACGAGATCAATGTCAGTCACACTGGAGGGTGGTGACAGGCATAATGTGCAGTGTTACTAGAACTGGGAATCAAACCTCAGTACGTTCAGAGACATGTTTGAGAACAAAGTACACACTTCAAATTTTTCTTAAACGACAGTTAGAAGTCGCTCAGTGACTGGAAAGCTGTTCGGTCCAATCGCCCGGCCAGAAATGATCTAATCCGTCGTCTTTTTTTCCCCTGCTTGCTCGAAACTACTCTGATGAAGAGAATTTGAACTGGCTGTGCTCTAGTGTGCTTATCCAGTGGCCAGCAGCACAGCACTGTGGTTACAGACGACCTTTGGCACTGGGTAATAGCTAAAACAGCTCTTTACTCATCTGTGGAAGCGCGATATAACGTAGCGCTCAGAGCACGTGCACTTTCATCTAGCAGGTCAAGAACATGTCATCAGCCACGCAGTGTGTATGTAAAGTTACTACATCAAACAGGTTAGCAACTAGTTAAACATCTAACAGACTCTGAGCCACATCAGCAACCATTGGAAGTCACATTTACAGGTAGCGACACCTAAACGGCACCGTGGGATCAACGTGGGACTGCAATCACTCTTAATGTGACACAGACGAGAGAAAAGCTACTGATCAGTGCAGTAAATGCAGTGAATGTGTTCGATTTGGGAAGAACGAGCTGGTCAGATCCTGGATGTTTGGCAGCCGCTCACAAGACGAGCCTGAAGAGCCTGTTAGCAACTGTATCCACACACAATATCTCCTCATGCGCAAGCAAATACCTCGCTCCCATGGGACATTAGCATAATGTGTTTTAATTGGTCAGTGGCAACAGTGGAGCATTTGAATAAACACGATCTGATTGGTAGAAATTCACCTCTTCCTCAACTCAGCGGCAAGCAAAATCGGGCCATTTAATTGCAAAGTGCATTTACAGTTTTAGTCACTGTAACGCTGGAATTTCCCAACATTTGGGATAAATATAGTTATCCTTTTTATATTTTATGTTGTCTTTAGTTCACAAATGAATAATTTCTCCCATCTAAATGGAACAAGATCTGAGATTACTCAACCCTGACTAGCCTGGATGGTGAAGCACATTTTGTTCTGCAATTGCAGATTAGGTTTTTTAATATTTGAATTCTAGCTTTGATGACTGTATTTATGCTTCAGAGGACATAAAGTAGTGGAATTTTTGGAGATTATCGTAAACAAAGATCCTACCACCCATCCTCCCTGCAGCACTATTTGGAGCCAGAAGTGAAAATGTGAGCTCGTACCAGAAGCTTCGTGTTGCATCGGAGAGCGCTGAGAAGCACAGTCCACAGCTCGGTCCCACAGACACCGTAGGCTGCGACCGCACACATGTGGCCAGTCCATATATACTTCATTCTGGGCAGAAAGAGAGAAGGAGAAGCCATATCAAGCAGTGCTCGTGTCTCAACAGTCTTCCTCTTAGGAGAAAAAAGAAAACAGATCCCAGCCTCCATGACACAGACAAATTATACAGCTTGGACTGGAGGACGTTCCCTCAGCACAGACACAGAATTCAAACAAGACGACCAACTCGTCTGCAGTTTTGCGCACGAGTTAGTGAAATGGTTTCGCTGTGGTTGAGTTTGATTTGGTGCCAAAAACACTGCATTATTTTTAAGTTCTGATCCAAAGCACATGAAGTCTAAAGCAAAGAGTTCTAAACAAATGAGAAAAAGATTAAACAGAGCACAGCGAGCAGAAGACTGAAGACGGGGAGAATGAAATGAGCTGAAAAATTGTTGACAGGTGCGGAGATGGAGCCGTGCGAGGGGGGAGGCATAAAGAAGTGCAGCCTCACTGAAATAAATCTCAATACTTTTTTAATGCAAAGGAGCCGTCTGACAGAAACAAATGGCTTTCTGCACTTTTGGCTTTTCTCTCTTAATCAGCATTTTAGAGAAAGTGCTGAAATCAAACGTGTCACTTTCTGCCCTACCTGACTCTGTGCTAAAAGCTTTCAGGACTTTTTTTTTCTTTTGCTCCTTTTGTGGGAATTTAATCAGTACTTTAAATTACCAACTGTGACAGCAAAGCACTGTGTGAACTATAAGTGTTAACAGTACTGCATAGACCTGCTTTTCTGAATCCTGCTAACCACATAAATTCAATTATTATCAACATTTCCCTACACAGAGAATAACCCAGCTACTGACAGACTCTTATTTAAATGAAGCTACTTATGTGAACCTATAAAACCCTCATAGCCAAGTTGCTATAAACAACATACCAGAAAACTCCAGTTTCTTTTTTAACAGAGTAATTGCAGGTTTCTTTTACTACAGGGACAGGAAGTAGTAATTCCACTGGTGATCTCGATGGTTTTCCTGACACTCCTCACAAAGAGCCTAAAGTTAAAACACAATTATACTTTCCTAGTGATAAATCGTACATGTCAGCGTGTGTTTGCAGTCTGAAACGCGTTCAGGCCGGAAAATTTACTAATGATGGTGGCGATGAAAACCACTTGACAATTACAAATAGACGACTGGAGTCAGGTCTGGGAGGCTTGTTGTGCTCGAGGTTATAGATGCGAAATGGGGAGAGAAAAAAATTCAAGCCACAGGGTGTATTAGTCACACTGTCTGACACTGCAGAGCTACTGATACGGCAAAAAGCGTCGTTGTTTTTTATAGAACCAAACCTTTAAAGCAAGGAGATAAAAATAGGTGACAAAGGGAATTTTCCATGCATGTGAAATTAACCACTAATGAGTAGACAGAACTATCCAAACATGTTTGCTAACAGGACAGAAACAGCTGTGCAGAGACTGCTGACGATCAGGTATTTTACCTTCCTACAGAAGATATTAATGAGTAAATAAATGGTCATGATAAACCCCACACGGGGCCTTTAGGAGCACCATATGCTCACATTATAGATGCTATAAGTAAAAGCTAAAGTGAGTCATAGCATGTTTGATACTGAGAATAAAACTTGTTCCAGGTACAAGAAGCATTCTGCTGGGAAATGAACTTTTGTGCTAGCACACAATATCCATCTTTTAGAAATCGACTGAAACTGACTGAACAACATCACTAATGATATACCCACTGTAGCTCCTGATATTAATAATTTCACCTGATTAAACACACACAGACACACACAAACCCATAAAAGAAAAACTGAATAAAATGTTTGTTCATCCAAAAAATGACTTAAATAAGAACAAACTGTAAATGCCAACGAGAGCCGACACCAAACTGAAAACTGCAGTAGTCGGTGTAGAGGCCGATGCCGGTCAAACCAATGATATCTGGTGGTCACAGTTCTGATATTATAAGAGCAAATATCTCATGTCACAGCAGCAAAGGCTGCAGCCGGGCAAGCCAAAACATTCAGGAAATTAAGAAGAAGAGGCTGAATATGAAAGTCGACCACAAGAAAGACGGCGGTAAAGCGAGGTGCCAGCACTGGTGTCGGGCCTCTGAGTCTGGCACCTGCAAGCCGAGACACCCTCAGAGGTGTTGCTGCTCCACGGTGGGAACCTGCCAGTGGATTGTGCCATAATATTAACCAGAGAAACAGACCACTGCACGTCTGTGTGCCACCAGAAAACAGGAGAGGAAGAAGCAGCAAAGAAGGCTCTTAGTATCCGACTCCGAACATATGTACAAACAGCATTTGTACAAATATCGCACAAGAGCACAGTAAATACAGTAAACAAATGTATCTCAAAGAAGATGGTTTTCAAAGCCAGCGCACATGTAAACAGTATGCCTCCTATATCTTATCTTATTTCTGGAACCATTTCTCTCCGTCTTTCCAGAGAAAGGTTGCAACATGGTTGCCTGAGACACACACCGACTGCAAAAACAAACCAAACGAGCCTTCTTACTCTCACCAGCACATAAATAAATGTATACTTGAGCCACAGTGGAAAACTAAAAACTACAAGAAGGAGTTGAAAGCCAGTGAAAAATCCTTATTGAAAAAAAAACTGCTTGCTGAAATAGTATTGTGTACTTACAAGGCGAAATGAAATAAAAAGTTCTAAGTTATAACCTTTCTGAGCCACACAGCCGTGAGACTCTTCCCAACAGTGGCCTGCTCTGGACGTCTTTACAGCATAAACACAAGCTGAAACAGCAGTAAAGTAACTTAAAATGAGCAACTTAACTGAAACTATTTACCGTACCTTATAAATAAGAAAATTTAATGATTCTTTTTAAAAAACATAATTTATGGTAAGTGGAGAGACGGCAGATGGAGCTTCGTTAGCCGTTTGTTTGCACCAGGTCTTCGTTAAAATTCTGAAGGGGGGGGGTCAGAGTATTAATTATCGATTGTTCAGCTGTATCGACTCTTTTTGCGTCTGCTGTGAGTGGTGCTGGATGGTACTTGGCGCTGAGGGCTGATCAAGGCTAAAGCGGACCATTCAGACACTTTGTGAGAGGCGTTTAAGAGGCACTTGGATTTTAGCATCTGCTCGCGACTTTGCATAATCAACTCATCAAGAGGAAAAGTACATTTGGAGAGTTCCCGTCTCAGAATGCGACTACTTGGGGACGTCTGCATGTAGATGATGCTAGAATTACGAGGTCTCACCTCATTGTGCTGAAAGCCAGGAGGCCGTAGAACAGCGTGTGCAGCAGATTGTAGGCCACATCTGGACGAAATGCCGCCACTTGCCCCTCTCTGGCTCCTTTCTTTTCCTCGGTGGAACCTCTGTTAGGCCTGCTGAGAAACCGAAAAACACAGCGACACAAGAGACAACAGTGATACATAAAACATTACATCCAGACGCTCGAGACGAGAGGCAGAAGGGAAGGTGGGTGGAATTGATATTATTCAGATTTCATTAGTAGTTTGAACACAAGTGGACACGCAACAATACACACACCCACGACCGTTTCTGTCTGCGGGAGTCGGCACGCAGACAAACAGACGAAGGCTCGAGGGCATGATGTCACTCCCCCGAATTGGCCTCCTGCACCGAATCAGACGGACACTGGCTTCCATTTGAATACAAATCCAATCCAGCTCTTCCTCCTACGTGAGCTGGGCTAAACTGGATTAAATTAATTCCCGAATTGGCAAATAGCCCTTTGTTCTATGAGGTTAGTATTCCAAGCCTCCAACGGCAGAGTGCGAGTTGATATGCTAATGTGATTAGTTCGATAGGCCCCTCACCTTGCACCACAGGCGCATGAGGCTTCAAGAGGCAGAGCGGCTTTGCAGAGCGTGAAGAAACAATGTGGAGCAGACACGGGGACTGTGACTACCACGACTGGGCTTCTGCCTCCTAATAAACATCTTGTCTCTTCTATTTTCTGAAGGAGCCGAAACCTTCGATTCATTTATACTTCACTAATTTTTCTCCAAAGATATCTGCATATGAAAAAAAGAATCTGTGGGCAAGGGAAAGAGTTTCAGTACTGGAAGCCTTCTGGTTTCCTTTGTAGTTTAATTTTAATGCATGAATGTATGACAAGCAAAAGAGAAACAGAGCTGATGAAATGTAACTCCAAAGCAATGGGCTCTTGTTTATTTTTGCCTGATTTATCACTAGTTGCTGTAAAGAAATACTCATCAGAGGGTTCATCAGTTACCTGTCATCAGGGTACCTGCTAACTGCACCTTCTTCAAACTTTCCTTTTTGATAAAGTTTATAATTTAGTTAGAGCTGGATCAGCTGACCCCAAGCCATCCATTACTTAAAGCTCAGGCTGCTGGAGCAACCTCCAATAAAGCAGAGTACTTTGGAAAATATGCACGAAAACTGTTCCTGCTGAAGGTGAAAACAACAAACGTGTTTCACTGCACGAGGCAAAAATTCGCCGTCAAGTACAGCTGCTAAGAAGGAGATGCTAGCAGCTGGTGACGTGCGACCCAAACGTAAACAAATGAGCGAGGATCGCTGGAGCCCTCGCTAGCTGCAGACGGGAAGAACAAATGGATGGAAACTACTCCTGCACAGTGCTTTAAGCAGCTGGCCAAGATACAATAACCAGATTTATTATGTGAAAATATTGTCTAACTTAAGCTAGTTTAGTTCTTTTTTTTGTCCTGTCTGCTTCCTCACCAGCCATGACAGATGTCTGCCCCTCCCTGAACCTGTCAGAGGTTTCTTCCTATTAAACGGGAGTTTTTCGTTCCCACTGTCACCAAGTGACAGTGTTTGTCATGTGATTGTTGTTTTTTTCCTGTTATTGTAGAGTCTTTACCTTCAATATAAAGCGACTTAAGGTGACTGCTGTTGTCTGACGTTATAACTAAAACTGAACTGAATTTGTTATCATTAAACTAAAGTGTTAAGCAGTAACTTTATACTTTTACATTAAATTCCCAGGCTCTTCTATGACTCTCCTAATGTGTCTCCTGTGCTAACGCCCTTGTAATCATTATCCTAATGATTCCTCTGGAGCTGAAGAGTGCTTTCAAACCCAGATATCTTACCCGTCTTTGTCAAGCTGGTCTGACAGAGACGGCCACTCTGCTCATTACTTTGCCGCTCACCCATACTGTGGACTGGATTTAACCCCCATCTCTTTTCTCTCAGGGTTGCTGTCCCGAGTTGCCAGAGATTCATTCCAGTGTTCATCCTGTTTTAACATTGCCTTTGAGAAACTTCCCTTTGTGACAATAAAACCTGTGAACTTTAAGCTGTTGTCTCTCAGGTCCTGCTTAAGAGTCCGTTTCATAGTTACACCTTTCATGGTCGTGGCACTGGGATACTTTCGTGCATACATTTGACTTGTGCTGCGTCACTACTATTGCACCACCATGCTGCTGCTGCTGGTACCTTGGTGTAATTAGTTCACACTTTGAATTAGCTAACGTTTCATCAATGACAGAAGCTGACTGGAAAATAGAGAAAATGGCCTTCATTTACTGGCTTTATTTACTTCTAAATATTGCTGCCTGCAAAGGTCAATAAAACTGTTCAGTACGTTTTTTCTTTCATCGTCAGAAATACTGTTAGCACAAATTTGAATTACCATGATATCATTTGAAGCTATATCACTTTCCTCTACTTTAAATGTGTCGTCCTCTCCTCTGTCTACTCTCCTTGTTCTTTGTAGTTTCTCTCTTCTCTTTCCCCTCAACCCCAACCAGACAGCGCGAGGCTCTGCTGGATATGTTTCTGTTCGTTCTTTCTTCCCTCTATCGCCAAGTGCTGCGGGGGGAACGTGTCTTCGGTGTTCTCTCTCTTATACTGTAGGGTCTTATATAAAGCACCTCGAGACGACAGCTGTTGTGAGCTGGTGCTATGTATATTTAAATAAAGTGAACCGGCACAAAGTTTATAATTGATTGCTTCCAATGCAGAGAAACTTTGGCAATCATCTGGATTTTACTTAAACACAAACCACCCACCTAAACATTGCTGCAGACCAGGCATGACTTTCTTGGTAACTGAACTTTCTGGCAGAGGCGTATTTCCTCAGCTCAACATGCCCCGCCCACACCACAAAAACTGCCCATGAATGGGTCAAAAAATATGGAGTAGAGTAACAAAATATTAATTTAATGTTGTTTTGCTTTGTGGTTTTTTTTTTTTATTTTATTTTGTGACTGATCAGAGTAATCTGGAGCTACTTTGTCTTATATAACCCTCTCCACTTCCTGTTGAGTCATCACCTACCTCAGGTTTTGCAGTGCTGCCGCCACCAACATGCCACAGAGCAGAAGCAGCGTGAGGACGTAGGGGTACAGCAGCAGGGTACCGGCCAGGCGCTCGAGCGTGTCCAGGGGAAGCAGGCCAAAGGCCTCCTCACACAGATACAGACTGGCATCAAAATCCCTGCAGGGGAGGCGAGAGGCGGTCATCTGTTTGTTTTTCACTGAGAATAAATAAACACTGCAACGTCGAGTTAAATGGAAACCCGGTGAGGAGGAAGCTATAAAGGTTTGGCGCAGATCCAAATTACACTCTTTAAAATTATGAAATAGGGCCATAAATTGGCCTTGACAGAGACCGCACTTTCTGAGGGCCCTTCAGTTACTGATGCAAGCAGCATTTTACTGCTGCAGCTGGTCCAAGTGGAGCCTGTCATACGATAAGTCTGAGTGACTGTGAGGCGACTGGATGGAGCAGGATGTTTCTTGGATTAAATGATTTCACTTTGAAATATTAGTGGCTGAGTGACTTAACACAAAATTGTGTATTTTAATGTAAATAAAACAACTTTAATGCATATGAATAAACATATTTGCCTCTGAAATGCAGTAAAACAGAAGCAACAAATAATAATAATAATAAAAATATATTAAACTTATGTGCGACTACCTGATCAACACCACAAACTCGATTTTTTTCTACACGTGTGCAAAAATATTTAATTTTTTTATAGCGTTTAACTGAAATTACTGTTACCTGGCAACTGTACGTTATTTTCACATCAATGTCAATGATATCAAATGTAACACTATATATTTTTGCTGGTTTTTAAAAAGAGATCTTTTACTCATTAAAGTTGATTTCTATGTCCAGGACTTTTATTGTGAAAGGAACAGGAACTTTCCCTTTAAATCAAGTTTCTGGAGCTTAAAAATGAAGCCGATGTGTAATTTAGTAAAAACTGCAGTTACTGTAATTGCCACCTGCAGGTCCACCCCAACAGACTCCCATGTAAAAACGTGCATGCATTATTTCCTTAAACTGCATGTTTACAGCGTGGCACAACAAAATGTTTTGGGCTCTATGAATACGTTTCCCTTTCATAACAACTCTGGGTGGGGGGAATTTTCTCAAGAGGGGGCGTGGCTACTTTAGCAGGTGTCCTGATACAGTGAGCTAGGATTCTGCTAGGTCCCACTCAAGTGGACTTCCCCACAGTTTTAATGCCTTTTGGGCATTTTCAGTGGGTTATTTGACTAATGTTAGACAATGAAGCTTGAAATTGCAGAGATCAAAAATCTTTTATACTGTCTATAGCAGGGACACTAACTCCTTTAGTTCTAGGAATCTAGGAACAATAAGAACTCTGAAGCACTAAAAGAAATAAACCTTCAGGCTGCTAAAAACCTCTAATCAAATCAGGATAAGTTAGTAATCCACGTTAAACGACCTAATCCACAATCTGGAAACACAACTTGTGCAGTTAAAAAGGACAGTTGCAAAAATGTGCATGAATTGTATGTTTTTTACATTACTTTTAAATCACTATGGAAAAATAAATAACATGACCACTTCTTCCTGTTTTGGCTGCTCCCTTTAGGGGCCGCCACAGTGGATCATCTGCCTGCATCTCACCCCGCTCCTACCACCCTCCGCTGTCACCAAAACCCTCTGTGTGTCCTCGTTCATGACATCCATGAACCTCCTCTAAGCTCCTCCTCTTTCCCTCATGTCGTTAACATCCTTTGTCTGGTATTTGCAGCATCCTTTCTCTGCGCTCGACCAAAAAGGCTCCAAAAGAAGGCCAAAGAAGAAAAAAGAAAAAAAACTATGAGATTGCATCAACCCTGACATGTCTGTACAGTATAAACTTTTTTTTAGGTCAATATTTTGCACGTTGGACTTCTGATATATGAAAGATACAAACTGACAAAATAAATTAAACCTATATAACATTAAGTACATCAACATTATGCAAAAACAAAAAGTGGGAATTCAGAAACACAACATTAAACAAATATGACATGAACTGATATTTTGGTTTTAATTTTATTCTTGGCAGTTACAATCCTCCACATGCTGATAAACCACCACGAGGATAAATAACTAAACAGAGTTGATATAAACGCAAACGTGGTGCAAGACTCCAGGGATTAAAAAAAGAAACACTTGGGAGAGACGAAATAAGTCAACGCAAGTGAGAGAAACAGGAACAGAGAGAGGCAGCGATAGAGTATGCACTGCATCTTCCACAGACTCCTGAATAATTGAAGCGCCAGTTGTGTAGCACCAAGCTGTGAGCTGTGTTATCTGCCACCCTGGAGCAGCCATCCAGTGGCTGAACTGTTCCACACACACACACACACGCACGCACGCACGCACGCACGCACACACACACACAGTATCTGATCAATGGGAGGTCTGCTAGTGTTACCCGGCCATCTATTATTCACACACCATAACACTCCAGGTGCTACAATACTGGTGCTTAGTGAATAATACAGTCACTCTGGATCAAGTCAGGAGTTATGTACCAGTGCACACAATACAGACTTTGTATATGCAGTTTTCACTACTGTTTGGGAGCGAGCCCGTATTTCACATGTGGTCAGGACTAGAGGAGGTGTTCATACCTGGTCGAACCCAGAGCAAACTTTGACTTGATGAATTTAAAGATGTGCTCGTCTGATTGGAGCTGGAGGGCTTTCTGTAAGCACACACGCAAAGAGAAGATCATCAGGTCAGGACTAAAGATCAGCATGTTAAACCAAGATTACCGATGAGGATAAGAAGGAAGGAGTGTGTTGTGAAATAAGGGACAGATCACAAGATAATGAGCATATGATGGGAGAAAAAAAAGAGGAAAATGGAGAGAAAGTGTATTAAAAGATGAGCGAGGGAGGAAGAGAACACCGCACCTTGGCCAGGTAGTTGATGGTGACCGTGAGGAGGAGAACCAGGGCACTGTGGAGAAGAACTTTGCCCAAACGAACCACCAGGCTTCCAGTCTTTACACCAGGCTACATGCACACACACAGAATAACAAGAGGTTAGTCAGTGCATCTGTTATGGTCTCACTGCAGTTTTTTGCAATTAAAAATGTAAGGAAAGCAGACATCTTTCCATACACACAGTATATATATGGGTACATGCATCAGACCACTAACCCCTAACAGCATGGGTCATTTCTCTGTAAATATCTAAGCACATATTAAAATCATCAAGCATGCATAAATATATTTTTATGCTCGTTATTTTTGCACATTTTGCAATCATTTATAGATGTCAGAAAAACGTCCTCGTTATTTCCCAAAATTCTTTCATACTTCGCATTGCAAACTGTTAAGATTTCAGGTCTATATTGTCTCATCCTGCGCACAGTCTGCTGCAACTTCTCACAGAGTGACCCCTACCAAACTAATTAGTCAGCACAGTAATTACTGATCGTGTTCAAATGCCCGTGGTTATTTACAACACGGATACTGCGCAGAGCACAGAGCACTCCACTGCTTCACAGATGGACATCTCAGTGTTTTTTGTGGGAGTTTTTCCATCTGAAGCCGTTCTGATGATTCTGGACACAAAATGTGAGAATCTATCAGCTTTTCCACTGAATTAGAAATAGTCTCACAGCACGCCTCTGAGATCTTCCGCCTCTGTAAACTGGAGATTTGCCCTGGAATACTATTTGTGTGTTTCCGACAGCAGGGTTAGGCAGCTGAGGTGACTGTAGGGAAACTATCAGTCCCAACTTAACAACCTCTAATTGGATGTATTTTGCCAGTTGTGCTACTGAATGCCACTATTAGCATGTCGACTCATCATCAGTATGCCAGGTGCATCTTTTTTGCAGACCTGCTGTCATCAAAACCATCCAACATCAAAGGTATGCATTTAAAGCTTAATCCAGGCATTAAATGAGAACACTGTCTGCCAAGGCTAAATCAACATTTGCAGAGGACAGAATACCTGTTTCACAAACTAATATGCCTCAAGTTTCAAACCAGAAGTTGGATAAAATCATTATTTCATAAGTCACAAATAAGTCTGACGCAAATGCTGTAAAGGTTTAAGTAGTTCTTTGAGTAACACCATCATTTTATGTAAAAACTGAAAATCGGCCACGGAGGGTATGAAATATAGGTTAATACTGCATTTAACAAGCTGTGTTCAACTGAGAGATTCCTAAAAATGTTGGAAAGGTGCAAGTCAATGCTTAAGTCTTAAATATGATTACCCCATCTCTAATAATCAGTTATGTACTTCAAGCTGGCAGTAATTAAACCGTTACTCAAAAAGCCATCTCTTGACCCAGCAGTCTTAGCTAATTATAGGCCAATCTCCAACCTGCCTTTCATTTCAAAAACTCTTGTAAAACAGATCATCTGCAGAGGAATGGTTTATTGGAAGAGTTTCAGTCAGGTTTCAGAGCTCATCACAGCACAGAAACAGCTTTAGTGAAGGTTACAAATGATCTTCTTATGGCCTCTGACAGTGGACTCATCTCTGTGCTTGTCCTGCTAGACCTCAGTGCAGCGTTCGATACTGTCGACCATAATATCCTATTAGAGCGATTAGAGCACGCTGTAGTAGGGCTGTGCAATATGACCAAAATCTCATATCCCGATATAAGAATTCTATCGTCCGATAACGATATAAATCACAAAAATGTAACATTTTCTGTAAATTCTGCTAATCTCGGGCAGCTCGACTTGCGGGAACGTTTGAGTCTAAGGTTTATTTTTTAGCACCTGACGGCTCTTTTTTAATTCTCATCCGTAAATAATCTCCTCTTTCACGTGATTCAGTTTATTTTGAAAAGTCTTAACAGGATCTTGAGCTTTATTGTGAAAGGTTTATGTGGAACATAAACAAGCGGACACGCGATGCTGTTACCATCATTGTTGCTAACCACAACGCATAAAAACAGCCGCTTGTCCGTCTGTAGTGTGGTTATATTAAATATAAGAGAAAGAGAACTTTAAGAAATTAATATAGCCACTACAGTGACATCAAAACCATGAAAAAAATATTGCCATAAACAGCTTATTTTGTGACAAACGATAGCGTAAAATGAAACGATAGACGTTTAACACCAAGTAGTTAAACTGCAGGAATGTCTTAAAGACATAAAGACGAAGTGCACAAAAAATGAAGTTATTGTACTCGGCCCTAAAAATCTTAAAAATATCTAAGCAGATTCTTACTCTGGATGGCATTACCTTGGCCTCCAGTAACACTGTGAAGAACCTTGGAGTCATTTTTGACCAGGACATGTCCTTCAATGCACATATTAAACAAAAATTAGGAATGCTTTCTTCCACTTGCACAATGTCTCTAAAATTAGAAATATCCTGTCTCAGATGTCTTGATGCACGCTCAATCATCCAGGAAAGGAAATCCCAAAAAGTTAATTCTGTTCATCTGGATGTAACGTTTTCAGTGGGAGAAACGTTTCGTGACTCATCCAAGTGACTTCTTCAGTCTCAGCTGACTGCAGGTTTACCCAACCTTATAAACAGTACCTTTGAACAATGACTGAAACCAGCACCACTGATGAACAGTGGGCTGTGAGTTCAGATTCTTGACCATTAATATTGATCATTATTTTTGCAAATTGTCATCACCATTGATCAACAACCACTGATCAATGACCATTGATAATAGATTAGAGTACTGTTTATAAGGTTGGTGTTACACTGCAATAGGTGTAGGCTGCTGGGGGATTCCCATGAGTCTTCAGTCACATTTTCCACTCACTATGTGTTTATACACCTCTCTGCATTTAATCATTAGTTATTATTAATCTTTGGTTCTCTTCCACAGCATGTCTTTATCCTGTCTTCCTTCTCTCACCCAACCCGTCACAGCAAATGGCCCCACCCCTCCCTGAGCCTGGTTCTGCCAGAAGTTTCTTCCTGTTAAAAGGGAGTTTTTCCTTCCCACTGTCGCCAACACACCTGCTTATATGTATGATGGTTTGGGTTTTCTCTGCTGTATTATTGTAGGGTCTACCTTACAATATAAAGCGCCTTGAGGCGACTGTTGTTGTGATTTGCTGCTGTATAAACAAAATTGAATTGAATTGAAGTCCAAATAGGATTTTACAGTTTTAACATTAAAAATAAACTGACTATCATAGTGGAAAAAAGCAACAAAGAAACAGCAGGGCCTGGAGCAAGGAAAGGTCCCTGCAGCTCCTACTTTGATTCTAAAAACATGATGATGAAGGAGGAAATCACAACAGTTTCTGAAAGAAAGTCTAATTGTTTCCAAATGTGAATCACTGTGTTAAACTGAAAAATCCATTTGGCCAAAATACGCACTACCCTGCTGGCGAGTCAAGGTCGACAACAATACACTGGGCATGGCAATTTCATCCAAGTACAAGCAGAACCATCAAAGCCATAAAAAGATTCAATCTACTTTCTTTTGAAACCTTTCTGCACCTCTGTTGGTCTCCCAGCAGTTTATGCATGTTATCAAATGACTGCCAAATTTGTCCAGAAGATTAGGGCAATGCTATGAAAACACAAGGAACAGCCCATGTACAGCAGTGCACAGGCACGTGGTATTTAGTTCTTACTTCACTCACAGAAATAAAATCCTTTATATTCTTGATGGCTTTGCTTAACTAAGAATATTTCCCTAAAAATATGCATTTTCTGAATCTAAAACACCCCGAGCCTGAACTGCAGCACAGTGCCAGTGAGTACAGACACCTGCCTGCCAAATAACCAGACTGCAGCCAAAAATCTGGACATTATCATTCATTAGTTACAGCTGAGATTTTTCTTCAAACCACCAAAATATTACATCAATTTGCTGACCGTAGATATGCTTATGATGTCGAGAGGCTGGTGTTTAGTCCAAGGTAAGCTGCATGTTCAGTGTAAAGCCACCAGATTCATCATCTAAGCATGACTTAAGTCCAAGACATGTGAGCACAGATCTGTGAAAGACTGCTAAAAGCAAAGCTTTTGCAATTAGAGCATGTCATTCCTAAAATAACATTTATTTTAGGAATTTAAATACTTATCTCCCTACTCCTGAATCTCAACCTTTCATCCTGTCACATTAAATGTTTGTGCAAAAGTTACTGTGATAAGACTGAACTAAATTACATTCAGACCTGACAGGAAACTGTTTCTCCAGCATACAAATTATCTTCTGCAAACACCATCTGCAGCACGCAGATTTCAACCAAAATGTAAAAGATAATCTTCTACCTGTGTGTCAACAAGTTTCCACCACCATGACTCTTTTAGTGTCAGCGCTCTGTTTTTTCCAAATCCTTACCCTCTCTAATCTCAGACTTTTCTTCTTCGTACCCATCACTCATAACGCTTACCTGGCAATGTCTGATGAAGAGCGCGGCTACTATGAAGCTCAGGACCAGTGATCCCAGTATCATGGAGTTACAGAACTGGAGGAACCACACACTCAGCAGGCTGCTCACTTGAACGAGGTACAGCGTAGTCACCTGGAGAAACACACCAACAACGTAAAGAAGAAGCGAGTGAGTGTTGACTTGACAGCCTGGTCCAAAAGTGGACCAATGAAAGAAGACCGTAGACTGTGTGTATGGTTGAAATCATTTGTTTTTAAATAAAACAGCAGCATGCTATGGATTCTAACAAGGTTGCAAAAAAATCAAAGAACATGTTAATATTATAAAGACATTATAATCTCATCCTTAAAGAGCACCTCACACTCCGACTGCCGACTTATTTGTGACAGCTAGAATTTCCAAAAGAATGGAAGTTAGAGCCTTCAGATATCTGAATTCTCATTTGGATTCAGGAGACAGACACCCTCTGATAAAAATGACAAAGCTTATGGTTAAGGCTGGATCAGGTGACCCTGACCCATCCCTTCGTTTTGCTGCTGGAGGCCTTCCTGTGACGCACTGAGCATTTATTTTCCACTCCTCTCATTTCCCTCCTGGTGTGTCCTTTTCACTGCTGTCACAGTTCTTTTAGCCCGTCCTTTATTTCCGAAGCAGCAGATACATCTGCGTATTTGATTTGGCAAAGGATTCACTACCTGATGTAACCCTCCCATTTAAACTGGCCTCCCATTAGATCCTGTGGCCCGCTGAGGTTGGGTTTGTGTTTCCTCTCAGAATTAAAACAGGAATCTGTCCTAAATCACACGTTAGATGAATGTGTCAACCACTACACCTTGTTCTGCCAGTTAAAAACTAGTTATTTTTTTCCTCGAGCTTTTCACCTCCAGCCACCGTACTCGACACACTCTTTAAATAATGACGGGGCCAACATGAGGCTTGGGGAATGCTAGCAAGTAAAGGCCACACAGTATACCGAGGCTACATCAGCCCAGACGTAAAATGAATGTTAATCTACCATAAATAACTGGAAAGGTGTAACAATAGAAAAGTTGGAGGATGAAAAACTTTAAGATGCACAGCTTTGGCTCCGCTCTCCTCTCTCTGAGGTTTTTGAAGCTAATTGACCTGGTGATGCAGAAACTGGCATAAACCTTGAAGCCAGCAAAACGCCATGAATCCATGGAGCTGGTCACCTCAGACATGTCCAGCCTCTAACATATCAATCAGCCAAGAATAGGACCACCATCCTGACTGGAAATTGGAAGGAAGAGATGCACATATGGAGACCTGCATGTTACTGGAGTTTCCCCGAGTTAAGTTAAAAGAGGCCAGAAAGCAGCTGACAGAGAACGCAGAGGAGGAGAAACAATGTGGAGGGAAAAAGTATCACAGAGCCAGCTGCAGGGATAATAGGGTGATGTCCCTGCTGCTGCCTGTCCACTTGGAGATGTTCTGGAAACAAGGCTGAAAACACTGCTTTCCTCAACTGTGCAAGACTCGCACGGCCTCTTGCAGACCAAATGTATCTGAAAATATCCCAGACACAAATGGATGTAGCCTAAATATTATTTAATAGTTATTTGCACATTTGGATGTTAAAAAGAAGAGGGTGGAGGAAAGTCAGAAAGTCAGCAGAACTTTGTGAGAAAGCCGACTTTTTTCCAGGTGCACTCTGTCTCTATGAATACCACACGCAGAGGTATGCAGCATGCTCCGGGCCTAACACAGCAAAACATCAGTGAGAAGTGGCTTCCAGCTGGTGACCTTACAGCAGGCCCTAGGCCACCACCTGAGATTCAACAAGCAGGAACGCTCCATAGGTGTTCCAGCTACCTGTACAACTACCTGAGTTAAGCTGCATAAAAGCAAGGCTGTGGGATACGTTTTAAAACATGAGATAAAACAAACAAAAATACACCTGGTGTGTTGCAATAAATGTTCCACTTATTGTTCTTTTTCTTACAAACAAAGTAAGAATTCCAATTTCAGTTGGACATCATGGTTTTTTAATGAGGTGAGCGCCACAAATCAAATCCTACTCACCTCCACTGCACACGAGTGAAAATGTATAAGAGAGGGATAGTTTGAGCAAATAAGACAGAAACTATCTGCATTGCAAACACAGCTGCGAGCAAGTGAGGAATAGAAAATTCTGGTGTTTGTAAAGCGGGTGAACTGTGCGTGAACATATGTCTGTCCTTCCAACCCTCAGGAATAGATTCCCAGGAAAGTAACATTTCTTGTTTTCCAATCAATGCAAGTGTTTTGATTATTTCAGCTTCTCTTCACCTTTTCTCACCTCTCATGATGCAAAACCTCACCTCAACCTCAATCTAACCCCATCAACTCTGTTATCTCTGCCTACTCTTCAGACTTTAGATAACATATCTACTATGAGTACAGAAAGATAGCTCAATATGAGTCTCACTAACTCAGCTCTGCAACAAATTACTTGCAGACCGAAAGGATTTTTCTCATAGCTCAACAATGGAAAAACAGACAATTGTTGCCAGGACACCTAAAGTCAGCTGTTACACTTTATAACATATTAGTGTTTAATATATGTCAAATTTTTTAGCACCTATACAAGCTTAGTGCCACTGATCGGGACACATGAAACTATAACCAGAAGCTAGAAACCTGCAAATATCTGGTCCTTCTTACCTGTGTAGTTGTTAAGAAGTCACCGCAGTCCAGGGTGTAAATGACGAGAGCCTGAACCAGTAGAATGAACTGGTTGAACTGCCAGGTCAGACAGAAACAGAACGTCGTCACATACATCAGCCACACCATCACCTTCTGAGGAGGAAACACAAACATACGCGCGCACACAGGGTTAGACGATTAATCTGCATAGCTACAGCCACACTGCCTGATCACATTTCTTCTGTGCTGCTTGTACTTCTAAATTATTGAGTGGCTCGCCTCATCAGGCTGATCTATGTGGCGAGCTTGGGCTATAGCTCTGCGCTTACCTGCTGTAATGTGGTGAGCTGGGGTCTGAGGTAACAGGTGATAGCGGCGACCTGCAGCGCTAAGAAGGGCAAAGACCAGTTCTCTCTGAGGGAGATGGTGAACTCTACACGAGTAGTATCTACCCTGAAAGGAGAATGATTGATGAAGCGATGGAGAGATGGTGTTAAACCGTTTCAGCTAAACACCGTGAAGGAAACCTAACAGAAGTTTGGAACTTCTGGTGGCTTGAGAAAAAGAAAAAAAATTAAATCCTGAGATCATGGCGGCAGTTTTCAAAGCGCTCTGAGGTCGTACAGCGTTTACAGCTCCAAATGGACAGCAGAGAAAACGCCAGGAGGGTTTTTGAGACTGTTTAAACTTTAGTGCACTTCCAACAGTACAGAAAAGTAGGCAAATCCACACACCAGTAACACAAACTAACAAAAGAAGAATTTAGATCTGCTTGTCCCGTACATGCACTGTGTCTGTTTGGTTTGTCAGTGGATTAGCTACACAACCTGGAAGGTCCACTAGCGACCAACTTTCAGCTACGAAGCAAAGTGCTTTATTTATGGCAGTCAGTCACTTCTTCCACTCACTGTACCCTCATTCTCATGATACTCACCAAGCAGACATGAGTGAGCACCTGTGCAACATCAAGTCAACTCCTTGCGTGAATTTAAAGCCTTTATTTTCCTATAATAATAATAATAATAATAATAATATCTATATATATTTGACACATTCGTATTAAAAAAAGCAACTGCTGAATCAATATTCAGGATGGACTGGCAAATTCTGGCCTACACATAGACTGTATACAAAAGATGCACAGAGCCCATAGGTTTCCAGATTCCAGAAGTCTGATTATACTGATGACTATGAGTGCATTCACTCTCAAATGATAGCTTAATTTTTTATTACACTTAATTTTAGTGTTAATTGCTACTTTTAAGTCTTTGTTCATATAGCAGGGATTTTAATTTTGACATTAAATTCTCATTTAGACTGAGGACTCCCTTGCAAAAGAGGTTTTTAATCTCAATGGGACTTTTCCTGGTTAAATAAAGGTTAATAATAAATAGACCACAAAGTAGAGTTCAGAGTGCTTCAAAGCTTGGCTGCGTGGTGACTGAGAAGTTGCTGAGTGTGCACTGAGCTAATCACCCCCTCGATCAACAAATTAAACAACTAACTAAAGAAATTAGGAAAATAAAATTTGTTCTTGAAATGCTTAAAAACATTCAGGGAAATTAAAAACTCTCCTGGAAACTTTTCTTTGACCAATAACGCCAAATATGTCAGAAGCCACATGATGTCACTGACATTACTTAATGTTTGGACCCAAACTTGAAATCTCTCACCGCTGGTGTTTTTGGGTGTAGGCCAGCTTGAAGGCCGTCTATTAGGCACAACCAGCTGGTAGGAAGCTAAAAACAAGGATGAAATATTTTGTCAATATTCCAGATCTATTAAGAAGTCCGCTGCTGATGTGCAGTGCATCTAACACAGTGTTTAAAACTCTGCTCACACTACAGTAAAGAGCAGAAGTTTAGAGGAGACTCTGCAGGACACGACTCTCACATAACCTGAAATGTCTTAAGCTTTTCTGACCCTTCGTGCTCACACTGCTGCTAAAGATCATGTGTGAGTAACCAGATTATTGATGTTCCCTGCAAACATCTGTGTAGTATGACCCCCACTGATCACTTGCATAATGTATATGCTCAGGTGTTGAAGTCACGGATCTAAGAAATGAAGACGATAGATGCTTCAAGCTAACAAACACCCACGGTTTGGGATTTACAGCCCATCACTTCTAAATCCAGACGATTGGTCTGAAGTGAATGCAAAATACGAACTTAAGTCTTCTCTTCCATCTGTGGGAGATTTTTAACTGAAACCTAGTAGGATGTACTCTGGGTTTGACAAAAATTTCAAGGTTTGCTACACAAGGTTTGTTATATAACATAAACAATGAGACCTTCCCATCTCTCTCGGTTGCCTTTCACAGCCTGTGGATTGATTTGCACAGTGTGTGAGACACTCGGGATAAACAGTCCACAAAAATACAAATAATGTGACATTTATGCTCACTCCCAAGTGGCGGTCCAGCGTCCCAGTATCAACAGTGAGCAACACAAAGCAATCGCTTAAGTTTACTTCAATGTCAACAAACGACTGGATCAGACCAAAGAAATTGATTTTAACTTCACATAAGGAAAGAAAAGAAAAAACTTTTGGGGCTTTAGATGGTATTTCACTACTGACAGCATATGTGAAGAAACAAATGAGCTACTGCTTTCAGCATTCAACAATGTGTCATGATTAAGTAGGCGGGTAAGCCAAGATCAGCTAAGATTAGCTAGAAGAAACCCATCTAATGAAGGATCAACATCAGCAGGGAATTGGACTCACAGAGAGCTTCATCCAAACTCAAGGAGGGGAGCTAACCTACTTTGTCAACTTAACCGACTAACCATCACCAGGTGGCTAAAGCCTCAGTCACACTTAGTCATGTGAAGCTAAAAATTACATAGTACTGACTTTTTTAACCCTCTTAATTCAAAAGCATAATCCTAGCTATGGTGGTCGCTGTAGGACAAACATGTTGTGGTCACCTAAGAGTGATGCTAGGTGTGTATGAGTCAGTAACATCCCTTCTTACCAATGACACTGATATTGAGGTGTGTTTCTGAGAATAGCATACCTGTCAGTAAGGCTTCTGTTTTTGCCACCGTTACTAGCTGTTGTTAGCTATTATTAGCCGCTGTTAGCTACTGCTGTTAGCTACTGCTAGGGTTGCCAACCGTCCCTTAAAATACGGAATCGTCCCGTATTTAGAAACAAAAGCACACGTCCCGTATTGAGCTAATAAGGGACGCACTTTGTCCCGTAATACAGTGAGAATCAAAAGTAGTCTATAAATGTTAATGGAATTAACGCTTTGTTGGAAAGCATAATTCCCAGCCCCTCTCCTGCTTTGTGACCAATGAGCTGACAGCACACTTATGACAATTCGAGTATGACAATTCAGATTACCGCTCATCTCATTGGTCGATGAAAGGTCGCTTACGGAGAAAATACCGGAAGACAACAGATGACCACAACAAGAAGCATGGCCAACAGGGAAACAAACGCCGACACTGCGGTGCAAGTCTCGGACGACAGTACACCTAAAGCTGGGCAGACACTGTGCGATTTTCAGTCACGTTATTCAGCTCCTGCTCAAACTGCACGATTGACTCGCAGGGGTTAGAAGTTGGTAGGTCACGATGCAGGGTCTCACACTATACGGCCCGATGCTCTGATGCGACCTGAGTGCTCACACTGTGCCTCCATAACATGAAGGTTATAACAGAAAATCTGTCGCTCTCTCTCTCTGTCTTTCACTCACACAGACACACCACCACCATCAACTTTGCTAAATTGCTAATGAAAAACATTATCAGGCAGCTGTGAATGAGCAGCAGTGTAAATCCAACTATTTTCACGGTTGTTGTGGTCGTGATAATTTTGTGATGCCACATCGAAAAGGCTCGGATGAGCTTTCCAAAGTTCTACAAGTTGTGCCTCCATCGCTTGTGTCCAGATCACACGCTGCACAGCCGTGCTGCGCCATCTTTTTCACCGACGTTTACGTGTTTGCGCGTGAGCAGTGTGAGCGGCTCACGAGCGATTGATGATCGGGAGCTGCTCGAGGTGTTAATCGCTTCTCGTTACCCCACGTATACTACACGATGCACGATGAAGGCCAAAATCGGGCCGATCACCAAATCGGTCGCACGACTCAAAAATCGGCTCAAAATGGGCCAAAAATCACACAGTGTGAGCCCAGCATTAGAGCAGCAATGTCTGTTCGCTCAGAGAAAGAAAAATAGGCTGCAAAAGTACTGGGAGGAATGGGAAAAGGGAAACACCTGGCTGGGAACATGCACGATAACACCTTTAAAGCGCACTGCACTGTGTGCCGGCGCACTTTTTCCATAGGCATGCTTCTAGTGGTGGGCACATGAAGAACATGAGGGGCGTGAAAGCTCGGGGAACCCTTAACCAATTTCTTGTCCACCAGGCCACGGCAGAAGCAGATATGGTATGTAAACACTGGTTTGTTGTTTAAACCCTCTGGTTAAGGTTAATATGGGCATGTGCAGTGAATATCAGCGCTATGTGGCCAGAAGTGTGATAATATAACTTATTTTGTGTAATAAACAACTGTAAGGATAGATGATTACAACAAATAGATCACTAATACATAAAAGTAATACATAGATAAATAATGATGATGAGTTATGATGCGTAATCATGGGAACAAGTGGGTTTACAAACCTGATTATCTTTAGAAAAGCTGAAATAATACCTCAACTGAAGCCAGTTGTACTAAATGCACTAAATGTGCACAGTTACAAGAATGATTTTGTTCTATTGTTTTCTATTAATTTATATAATTTTAAGTTAAGCAGGACAGAGTTCTTTTAAAGAAAGATTTACTTATATCCTCAAAAGTTAAGCATGACAGGCTTCTGTTTAAGAAAGAGACCTGTTTTACTTTGTTAATGTTGTCATTTTGAGCTAAAAATAAACAGCTAAATGATCATTTGTTTCCCATATGGTCATATCACAAAGAATATGCATCTGCTTAAATCAAATTCAAGTCAAATGGTTAAAAAATAATTTCACACACAAAAAAAAGAGCTACCACACTGGGAAGGGTGAAGACAACTGGGTTGCCCGGCCCTGGCCACGAGGTGTCCCTTATTTATTTTTCAGGGAGTTGGCAACCCTAGCTACTGCTGTTGTTAGCTGCTTCTGTTAGCTGCTGTTAGCTACTGTTAGCTACTGTTTGATGTCTTTTAAGTAGATATAATATCGTTGGACTCTTGGTAAAAAAAAAAAAACTAAAAAAAAACCTCTCAGATGATGTCAGAATGTTATCAAACTGTTATTAGAGAAAGTGTGATTTTTAGGACTTTCAAGCCTAATGTTAGCTAGGATGATGTTAGCTTATAAACAGCTGCTGCTTTTTGTTGTTTGGGTGGTTCGTTTATGAAAACATCAATTTGTTGGAAGATATAAATACACACTAATCTATTTATATTTATCAGTACAATATCTTTTCTTTGTGTTACCTAACCTTAAAAAAAAATTACCAACTGCACCTTTAAGAGTTGATCCATAAAATAAATAAAAAAAGGACTCTTTGTTATATTGAGAGAAAAACTGCCATGACAGAGTCAAGTGCGAGAAGAAAGGGACTAACTCTCTCCTCCTTCACTGTGTCACGCACACAGATAGTTATTACTCACCTGTTAAGGATGTACCAGACCCCGGTGAGCGCACCAGCAAGCCAGGAGCCAGACAGAAGCCACGCTGTGAGGTACAAAGCGATCACATACACAGCTTGGAGCGAGAACACTGTGTAAATATAAAAGTACACGGGCTCCAAATATGACTGGGCCACACACACAAAAACACAGACACACACATACACAAAGGGAAGCCATTAGTTCATTAGGCAGCGCGATTGAATGCACAGAGTTGACAACAGTGACAGCGACTGACTCGGGCACTCGAGAACACTGTGGCATTTTCAGAGTTGTGTCTGATATTTCACTCCCTGACATTCTTGTCTCTCGGTGAGACAGCTGATGAAGCTTAGTCGCGGTTTCTCGGTTAATTGTTATGCCAATACAGAAACCTTTTCCTCCAGTGTGACAAGTGTAAGGGCTCCGAGTCATGTCAGCTAAAAAGACAGAAAAACAAAGGAACGCCACTGCGCCTCAAACACTTCCTCATTTGACTACGATCATTACAGTAATAATGCCAAAAGAAAATACATTTTTCAAAACACTGGAGAGTGACTTTACTTTCTCCCCCCACCCCTACACATAAAAAGGATGTGTTAATTAACAGAACAAATGACAAAAGTCCCAGACAGTCTAGCTGGTGTAGCTGAGGTCTTTAATCTTTTGTGTGTTACCAGCCGAGATGACAGGTGAGTGTTGTATTACCTGTATGGGCAACAATCTGTAGAGAACACTGAGAAAGACCTCTTGGTAGATATTCATTCGCTGCAAGAGGTTAATGGTCCTCTTGGATTCTGTCAAGTTGTCATGGATCATTTCTTTGAGCCCTGCAAACACAAAATTCACACACACAAACACACCATTTGAAAATGCCACCCGTTCTTTAATTTTTTTTTTTTTTTACAAACTGATAATAATTATTGGCTTTATGACAGCCAGGGAGGAAGGGGTGTTAATGTTTCTCGAAGCTCACCTGGCTCATTTATTTAGCTCAGACTCGTGCCATTAGAGAAAAAACAGGGTCGGAAATTTGCATCGACCACTAAAAACACAGCGTGTTCTGTTTGAAGTTAAATTCCTGCATTGCTCAAAGCACACTCGGAACGCTTCAAACTTCACTTCATTTCCTGAATTTTAGCAAACTAAATGTAGTTTGTTCTGTTTTTCTCCCAAACAAAATCCCCTAAATGACCCAAACATCAATCTAATAAATAAAGCATGTGAAAATTTCCTGCAGTGCTTTATTGGAGATGGGTTGTGGGGCAACTTCATCCCCCATGAAATAATAAAAACGAGCTTTGAGGGGAAAAAAAGATTTTTGGTTTAAAACATTAAAAATGTAACAAATGCGCCCCGTGTACAGACGGGTGTATCCTCACCGCAGAGGCCTGGATGCTAGTCAGCCCTCATCTCACCACCAAAAAAACGGCAAAAAGCCAAAAATATAAATCTTTTTAAGAGAGGTGATTTGACAACACTTAAAGTTTTTGTTATTTCTCGGATACGTTGATTTAGGTTTCTCAACCTTCTTCATTTGCATCGACATCTCTTTGGGCCTTAAATTGAGACTTAATGGCCAAGACCACGCACCTCGTCTGTGCATGAAGATGAAAAATGTGCCATTTTTGACAGAACTATTCATTATTCTGCTTATAAATTGTTACAAACTAGGACTCGAGTTTCCACTAACTCAGTAATAAAAACACAAAAGCATCATGACAAAGTGACCCGGTTTTACAAACTGCACCTTTAAGGACTGCTGGATTTCCACTGTATGTAACCGATCGATTTCCTCTGACTGAGTGTGTGGCTGATGTGGCTCATAAATACAAACCCACAGAGCGTTATCATCACCTCTGCTTTAGTGCATTTCAAGTGCTCTCGCTTTTTGGGCTCGATGGTCTGCAACTTTACTGTTTCAGTCCACTCTCACCTCCCGTCAGTGCGGTTTTCAGCAGACAAAGACAGGCAAAGTTAATGACTTGCTGTGGAACATAGACGAGCTCTTAGCAGCTTTTTACAGCCAGATATTTTTATGTGATGCTGGTGGGAACACATCAAAGAGGAAAAGAAGGTAAATATTGGACTTAGATTTGCTAAGCTGCCAAAAACATTACTCCAAATGAATGCTAATGTGGGATGCTGGATGTGTCAACGGGGAAATATTTAAAAGGACATATTACATCATTGTTTTGCACACAGCTGGTTTCTTCTCCATTAAATGGGAAAAAAAAGCCTCTGTTTTCCAGTAATTGAGGTTTAAACTATAATTTAGGTTTATTACTACTTAGCTGCCAAGGGCATCAAAAGTGGAGCGGCAAGGGGCCCTAGTCTCCCCTCACTTTATGCCCCGCTCTCACATCCTTCAAAAAGATTTAAAGTTTAGGTCTTCTTGCTCATTTTTAACCAAATCTTTTCCTTTTTCATGCTTTAGCTGGTCAGACGCGTCTCCCTAATATTTGTTTTTTGGTTTTATTATTGTGGACTCGCCACACGATTTAAAGCTACTGTACTACATTACCTCTGCACATTTTAAATTCATCTTTAGACTATGCTGGGAATGGCGAAGCTCCTCGGTTCATCCACTGACTAGAATGAGCTGTTTTTGCTCCTCCCCCGTTAAACCAACTTTCTCTTTCTACTGATTGGCTGGCTGCCTCACATGAAAAATTATAGAAGGCAAATGGGTGGGTGGGGCTTCCTGGGACAGGCAACGTAAGACTACCGTATTAGGTATATCCCCGCTCCATGACATGACATCATACATATTCAAGAGAAGAAACATAGACCTATTTATGAGGTGCAGCCAATCAGAAGAAAGCTGGTTGAACAGGAAGCGAACTAATCTGGCTTCTTTCAGACAGGAAAAAAAAAAGTACAACATAATTAATAATTATTTATACTCTAGTGAAAGTAAAAGCTCCACTTTAACATGAAAAACTCAAAGGGAATACACCTGGAATGATCTTTCACTATATACCTGGATCACTAATACCACCACAGGAGGTCAGAATGAAAGCACAAAGTGTTGGTGATTATGTTAGGCTGTGTCTTGTTCTTTTTTCCTCTTCCAAATGAGATTGACGAAGTGGTGTTTTGTCTCTTGCCTCATCTGACTTTTAAAGCTATGCTGCTACATGTTCTAAATTGCTTTGGTGCAATGGCATTATTACAGAAGGGAATGATGGCAAGAATTACCAAAATAACACTAACATATAGAAAAGAATGACATTTTAACATTACTCTGTCACAGAAAACACTGCTGCTGGTGTTATATGAGCTGATGCGCGCACTGATAGCATTAATCCATATTGGTTACTCCATGCAGTATCATCACCATGTACTGGGTTTGACTGAAACAAAGTGTGACATGGAGCGAGGGCTGACTTTCTGCTGCAGGCTGGGATGTGTCAGCCTGATTTCCGCTGTGTTCTTGATCCATGGAAAACCATAAAAACCAGCACGGTTTTGCATAAACAAAGTGCACATTACCACCCACACGCATGACCCACTCGACTTTGTTCATTCATTTACGCCGTTTGCTGTCATGCCTTTCTTTTTCCACCTGACTCTGTGTCCTGCCTTGCTCGCTCATCTGGATTCTTTCTCCTATTTTAGCTCATTTATTCATTACATCTTTCCTTCACTTATCCCTCCTTTTCTTTCATTTCTTGCCTTTTCAATTATTGCTTCCTTTCTCACTTTCTTCCTATGCCCATCCCTATCATTTCCCACTTCTTCCATTACCTGCCGTCACTTCAGCGCTTCATCCATAACACCAAAAACCTACAGTAGTAGGATAACGAGCTGCTGTGCTGTGACAGAAAAACAAGGGAACATAGAAAGGGACGGGAAGGGAGGTCAGCCAGTTCCTCAACTGATTAGACTACAGCTCAATTATTTGCCTTAGTGGAAAATTAGGCACATTTCCAACAAGGAATTTCACATGGTAATGGGAACAAAATAATTGGGCTAATTTCCCTCAGACCAGACTGTGCATCATGAGAAAAGTGCAGTGATTTGTTTGGTCGGGTGGAAATAATGGAGTGAAAAACAGTTTTTCCTTACAAGTATGGATAGAGAGAGCCACCTGGTGTTGGCAACCATGTACAAAGGAAGGTGCTAACAAAAGCTAGCTTCCTAAAACAAGAAGTTACAGAAAAACTGTAGGTCCCGGGTGATGCTATGCTGTAGTGACACAAGACTCGGCGGTATCGACCACGGCAGCACGGCACTGGTTACCGCCATTTCAGACAGTTTATTTCTAGACAGCTTTAAAGATAATAAAAATACATTCTTTATTTCCACAAAGTTCAGCTCTCTGGAGGACTGTGACGAAGATCTGGAGAGTTTGCAAATTTATACCGAAGAGTGTTTGGAGCGAGTTGTTATGTGGAAGCCGAACCAGCAGCGAGAGGAGCCTGAGGACTCCCCCGAAAAGACCTCTACACATTTGGCTGGACTCTAACCTGTGTGTGTTTCTGTGATATATACTCTCCCACCCACATCCACTTCAGACTGTTTAAGTGAAATCAAGATCTGGTTTACTCACAACTCTCTTAAACTTAATGGCAATAAAACAGAATTCATTTTAAGGCACCAGATCCAAACTGACTACAGTTCCAACCAGTCTTTCGTTATCCATTGATAACCCTGTCACACCCTCCCCTCAGGTTAAGAGTCTTGGTCTCATCCTCGATAGCACTCTGTCCTTCACAGCACATGTAAATAATATCACTCGGTCTACCTACTTTCATCTCCGTAATATTAACCGCCTTCGTCCCTCGCTCACTCCAAACAGTACCTCCATACTCATCAATGCTCTTGTCACATCTCGTTTAGATTACTGTAATTCTCCTCTCTGTGGTCTACCTCATAAATCCCTCCATAAATTGCAGTTAGTTCAAAACACAGCTGCTCGTATTATCTCCAGAACTAGATCCACTGAACATAGAACAGCTCTATTGGCTCCCAGTTCACCTCCGTGTCAATTTCAAGATCCTGCTTCTCACTTTCAAAGCGCTTCATAAGCTCGCTCCTCCATATCTATCCAATCTTCCACACATACTCACCCCACCGTACACTCCGCTCTTCTTCAGCTTCCCTTCTGTCTGTTCCACCTTGTGTTATTGTAAGGTGACCTTGAGGGTCTTAAAGGCGCCTATAAATAAAATGTATCATTATTATTATGACCGAGGAGCTCGGTGGAAGCTCGAGTTTACCTGCATACATCGTTCTCACTGTGTCACCTGTTGACCGCCTGCTGCTGGTTTGAACACACTGACTGGTGATAGTCACAGTTTTGTACAAAAAAGGCAAATGTGCCTCATCGTTCATCAGCTCAGAGAGCTGGGCTGCTGGGAGCTTGTGTTTCCCTTCAGAGTGACTCCAACTATTTAAAATGAATAGACTGGATTTAAGAGGAAGGAGCGAAGGACACCGAGCAGCAGATCAGGCATGATGGAAACAGGCCAAAAGTTTATTAAGGAACCAAATTGGAATAATCTGTTTCCAGCAGGCTGGATAAGTAAGTGCTGTTTATTTCAGTATGAAATTTATTTCAAAATTGATAAAATAACTCTCTCTGAATGAAATTGTCAATGGCCTGAATTCATTTATTGAATAAACTTTTTTTCTTTTTATTTAAAACAAACTTACATAGCAATGGAAACACTTGTATATTCCTAATTTCTCTGTCTGTATTATTGTAGAGTCCACCTTACAACATAAAGCACCTTGAGGCAACTGTTGTTGTGATTTGGCAAATAAGAGAAGGAGATATTAATAAGTGAGGAGATGGGACTGAACGGGGTGTGATAATGAGGGAAAAGTGAAGGGAGGAAGACAGAGCGATGGAGGGAGTGAGGTAGATGAGAATTGGTGGAGGGAGTAATAGAAGACAAGAAGAAAGGGAATTACTTCAGGGAGGGATTCAGGGAACAAAATAGGGAACAAGAGGAGATACTTTGCAGGTCTTATGTGTGAGACTTGCAGTAGTTAAAAAAAACACTACTTCAGATATCAATTTATAATCATTTTAGAGATTTTAAAGTTGTTTTATGCTACCTGCTCCACGCTGTCTATTTATCATCATCATCATCATCAGGAGCATCCCTTTGCATCATGGATGTGCAGCCGAGGCAGCAATCTGCAGTTAATGCTGACGTTTTTATGCTTGAATGATTCTCAGGTAATTGGTAAATGGCTAAATAGATTAAAAAATACCGGCGGCCACCAGCGCTGCCCCTCCGCCTCCAAGTAGATACACGTATGGTGTCCATTTAAAAATTCCACGTCAGCTTGTACTCAAGTTACTGCAATCGCAAGATTCAGAAAACATGACCTCTGACCTTGAGGTCACCGGGATTCAAACCTGACTGTGATTGTTTTTTGTAGATGAACCAATGGTATCCCCCCCCCACACACACACACACACCACTTTTCGATTAACACCAGGACACTACAGCTTCTTGTAACATCCACTTCAGCTTTTCTTTCCACACACTATTTTGTTGGAGTGGAAAGATCTTGGATCATTTTGACCCTCTAAGTTGTGTTTGTGAAGAAATGACAACTGTCATGAACACAAACCTGCGATCACAGTGCATACCTTCTTGTATTGATGGGGCGTGCAGCATTTGTTTATAGTAGGAGTAGTATAGTCCACACTCTGTCCGAAAGGAGATCTCCCTCTCCACTTCCTGAAAATAAAAAGAAGGATTTTAGTTTCATGAAAGCAAAGACTTCTGTTCTCTGTAATATGGAAAACAGATATCCTGGCAAGACATGACAGAAACATGGAGGATAAAGGCAAAGCAGCTAATACACTCATAATCCTCTCCAGTAATAATCAGACAGGTAACACAGTGTGTGAGTGCGTGCTTGGAGGATGTCTTCCCAAGAGACCTCCTGCTCGTCATGCGTGATTTACTGCTCCTCGGGGGGGTAAGAGGAGAGAGCAAACGGCGAACAACCAGCTGTGGAATATTAAGCCAATCATTAATCTATCATATTTAGTCTGCAAATTGTTTTTGCAACTGTGCTTGACAAAAAGAAAAGCTTTGATTTTAGCTACTCATTTCTTCTAAAACTCACTGAAAGTCTGTCAAATTGTTTCTCCAGATTTACTGCAGCCAAATCCGGTCCAAGCAATCTCCAAATCCTCCGCTTGTTAAAAACCAAAGCATGTTTCCGAGTATTGCTGCAAAGCATTTTATCTGATATTTTTCCAGTAACAACTTCCAGTAATAACTAAAACCTCACAAAAAGACTATAAAATTAGAAATGTATATAACATCTGTCCATTAAAACCAATTCATCAATAGAAAGGATTTTCCAATAACAACGTTCAATTTCTAACATTCATACAAACTTGTACATAAAATGTTCTGTATTCTGAACATATTTCACGCATTTCAGAGGAGAAAGATCCTAATTTAAACAGCCTGGCTCATTCTGCGGTCCTTATATCTGACAAATCATCATAACCAGTCTGTGGAAACCTGAGAGCAGTTATTTGTTCTGTAGCCATCAGGGAGCAACAGGACAGGGGATCCCAATCAGATCGCCCACCGAGGCAGGTGTTCCCACCAGTTAATTAATGTCATTTACTTGGTTGAAACCATTAGCTGATTAACAGAGTGTAAATCAGCATGGGTCTGCCTCCTGAGCAGAACAGCAGAAAACCACTGGTTCATGCACATATGATCAGCTGCAAAAAATTTAATCCGCATTTGGACGAGCCTCTGGAAGAAAAGACGGGACAGATTCTACGAGCACAGGGACGGCCCGGAGCGCAAGAACGATGAGGAGGGCAGCGAGCGTTTTTAACCTCGGGACTCTCTGCAGCCACAGGCGCTCGGTTATTGTGTTCTTGTTGCTCCGTCAGAAAAACAAGACTACATCTGGAAAAACTATCAAAGTTACTGACATCATACAAAAACATGGCAGATTACAATAAATATTTTGATCATGGTAAGAGCGTTTTGATTAACAAAGGGAAAGCACGTTTCGCAACTAACCGTTAATATGGAGCGAGGTACAAGGTCAAAACATTTAGCTGCTCCACGTGTGAACTGATCCCGATAAGTCACAGACGTATCAGCTACGAGCCTCAAAAGGAGGTCAAGTATATTACTGGCACCATCTATGAAGAAGCTGTTTCAACACTATCTGCAAATGAGTTCACCGCATCATCTTTGTATGATTTAGAAGCAAATAAACACCCCAAAATTGAAAGAATGAGTTCACAGCTCAAGAAATGGGAACATCCAGGAAGCACTTGGAGTCACAGATTTGACCTTTTGCAGGGAGATGGATGGCATCTACATCCTGTGTTTAAATGAAAGCTAACAGACCGTCTGAGAAGTTGATGGAGTGGCAGCACGTCGAGAGAGCGAGCCTCCCAGGACTCATCCATACACTGAATGGATGCACGGCATTTCCACAAATACATGTGGATTAATAGACATGTATATAGAAATGGTGTTGTTGCCACTGGAGGCAACAACACAAACATAATGTTAAAAGTTGACAAATAGACACCTTCATAAAAACTTCCTACACATGAAGAGAAAAATTAGCTATAGAGATCCAACATTTTCGTACCAGGGTCTGCATGTGACCTTCTGTGAAGTCAGACGTTTTAACATCGGCGTCTACAGAGACTGACTCGAGTTTGGAGACGGCCTCTAGTGGCCATTCCAGGAACTGCACTGATTTGGCATTGAGTTGCATCTTGGTTGAAGAGATATTTCTTTAAGATCATTTCTAACATTTCTGAATTATGCAGCACTTTTCCAACTGAGCAGGCGAAACTTTATCTCTAACTTCAGAAAAGAAAAAAACAACAGACAGAAAAAAATAAATCTATGCCACTTCAACTATAAAGGAGTTTGTTCATTTTGTAGATAATAACAGCATCAGATGCCTGTTGCTTGCTGGATCTTTGTACCGTGATCTCACTGTTATTGGGGCCACTCTGTAACGACCTAACAACACAGAAGGGGCGGGAGCTCTGACTGTGGTTGCAGATTGGACTACGGTGTGCTGTGATGGTTTTCATTAGCACCGTGCTGCAGACTGAACCCAGGAAGCAGACTGAACCTGCCCCCAAGGCGGTCACATCGAAGCAGAGCTCGTTTGTAATGTGTTTGGTTTATCAATCGCTCAAATTGAAACACTTTCTATAAACACGTAATAACTCCTACCGTGAGCTGCGAGAACCACAGCAGATTCTCATGTAAGCCGTTCACACACCAAGCCTGAGTCAGTGCCAGCAGCACAGCCGCTAACAGCCCTGCTGCCATGAAAACGCACTGTTGCCAAGGCCGCAGGGGTGAAACGCCTGAACCGGAATGGGAACGTGAACCGGATCGCCCAAGCAGAGAAACCCCTCCTTCACCCCCCTCCTGCGTTCCCAACAGAGCGTTATGGTTACATCTGCCTTCAGACGGCGCATCTTGTGAAAGGCCATGTTTTGGCTTCACCCTCTTACGGAGCTCCATTGCCTGGGAACGCAGAGATTATCAATAAATTCTTGGATCCTTTGATGAGCTGAATCCAGGTAGATAAACAGGACGCTCCCGGGTTAAGGTACAGAACTGATCCAAATCCATTACGGAAAAAAATGTAAATGTGGTGTGTTTTTCTCTTCTTGAAGTCAATCCAAATAAATTCGCTTTTTAATCGCTTCAAGTTCCCTGCCAAAGGAAATATGCAAAAGCTTCCTCTGAGGGATGAGCAGCTACTTTCCTTCCCAATCCTCCTTTTGAGTTTTGCCCAAGGCAAAACAAGCCTTGGCTTTCCACCAAGAACTCTGATGAGATGGCTAATCCTCAATTTAAATTAAGGTCAAAGAGAATAGGCCTAGTTAACAAGTTCACACATTGCTCATTACGCTGGAAGCCAGTACACTTCTCAGAAGGCACCGATCCTCTTCTCTCTGTGTGTCTGTGTTACCATTTCCTCCTTATGGGTCTTTGAATAACTCCCATCTCTGTTATGTGATGCACGAAAAATCCAAGCCAGGGTCCATCCAGCATTTCCTCTGCTCTATGTCTGCCAAAGCCTAAATACGAAGTGGCCTCTGCCTCCATCGAACGCAGCCGGCAACTTCAGAACAAAAAGCAAAGAGAAAGACTAAACCCTGCGAACAACAGGACAGGCTGTGGATAACTGCAGCAGCCAGAGGGAGGGAGGGAGAAGCGAGTTGACTACTGGTGACCCCTCGTCTATAAAAGCACACGTGCTTACAGGAAAAGAATAAGGAGAATAAGTGGGGGTGGGGAAACATGGGAACATCGTTCGGAAAATGCAAGGAACAGTTGTCGGAAGGTTTGTGGATCTGTGCGCGCGTCTGAAATAAACCCAGGCGCTGCGGCCGGCACGGATGTGACCTCACACCTGATGAATTCAAGAGGCCAGATTAAGCCAGCTGTCTCGCTACATAAGAGGACAAGAGATAATAAGCACTGTAAGGGTATGAGCGTGAACGAGAGAGAAAAAATCCTCCAGACCCTTTCACCTCAGGCTAACTCTGATAATACATTCCCTCAACAGCATGCTGGGTGAGGAAACCACATATGAGATTATTAAAAGCAGTTCCCTTTCTGTGAAGCTTCTCCACAGGCCGCCGTGCTCCGATACCATCAGTCACGTAGGGTCAGGTCGGGTCAGGCAGCAGCACTGATCAGGCGGGACTCCCAAATCCACAAATTACTTTCCAGCATATATCCATCCAGACGGCCCAGAGAGCAACAGGAAGCAGTTCAGGGTAAAACCAGGTGCACAAAACACAATTTTCTGTGCCTTGGAAACTTCTTTTGGATAATTCAGCATGTTCTTCTGTCCGCACAGCTAAATTTAAACATTTGAATTTGAAAGTCATTTCCCTCTGTTTGGGTCTCCACACAAACTGAGCTGGTAGTTTTTGTGGTTTTCTTTCATTTCACAACCACAATCAGGGTTCAACAAAACTAGTAGTAATCATTAAAAAGAACAAACGCTGGCTGATGGATCTTAGTTTTCATTTCTTTGCCATAATCTTTACATTTGGCAGATTTCTTTTAGCAGCAATACCTGCAGCACAGTGAGTGTTTAGTCCACTTCACTTAAATGAAAGCCTTAGTTCCTAATTATCTTTCTGATAGAAGCAAAAATAAATCTACTAATTTTACTGGTATACATTAACATTAAAAGGCCAATCCTGCTGCATAACATGCAGTGCAATAGTGAGAAGACTACATGACTCCATGAATATACGTGTGACAGTACACAGATATACAAAACACAATCAGCAAAGAGACATGTGATGCATAACGCCGTAAGGTCATAGGCTACCATCACTACCTGCAGCCTGAGACAGGTGAGTCTGAGTCTGTCAAACTTTGTCACAACATCTTCCTGATCAGCCTACCGACAGAGGAACAGACTATGGGAGGGACTGAGCGAGGACACTACTAAATTTCATTCCCTGAGACAGATTAAAAAATTTAAACAAATCAAAAAAAATATATCTGAACAAGTCACCCAACTAAAAAGCTCTGGAGATGAAAATTAAAGCCAAAGCAAAAGTTTTTAGAACAAACAAACAAACAAAAAACAAAAAAAAAACTGCCGTTCCCCTGATGGCCACCTGAGGTTGGCTCCTACAGCGAGTCCATCCTCATGCACTCTCATTTTAAAATATCCAACTTTAGAGGATTGAAAGGTATATCTGCAGCATGGGACCAAAACAGTTTTGGACATAGTTGACAGCTTCCTGTGATTTTCAACTGGACAAGGTAGTTAGGGGCGTGGCCACATTGATTTATAGCACAGGAAGCTGTAACTGATCAGCGTCGACTAGGCCTCATTCACTAATTCTCGTGATTGAACCAGAACTCTTCACTGTGTTTCAGCTATTGGTATTTTTTAGCATGTTTGCTAATATATTTTTGATGAGATTCTAGTATTTTATTTATCAGTTAATTCATCCTTTAACTAATTCGCCAGTAGTGTGTGTGCACACATTCCATCAGTTTAGGAACGTAGCCTGCAACAGCCCTAAACACCATAAACTGATACATCCATCCATATTAGCTGTTCTCATGAGCTCAGTGAATTCCAGGGTGGTGATAGGCCACCTGTGCAACAAGTCCAGGTATGAAATTCCTCGCCACTAAATGCTCCGCAATCAACTGTTAGTGGCCACGAAGGCAATGTAAACTCACAGCGCAGGGTCAGGGGATGCTGAGGCACATAGTGCGCAGAGGTCACCAACTTTCTGCACAGTCAGTCGCTGCAGACCTCCGAACGCCATGTGGCTCAAGAGCAGTGCATAGAGAGCTTCATGGAATGGGTTTCCATGGCCAAACACCTGCATACATCAGCAAGCACAATGCAAAGCATCAGGCGCAGTGGTGCAGAGCTGGGAATGCAGCAAAGGGTGGTCCAACATCACATAAACCCCTATGGAGTAAGAATGGGATGTCACTCAGCCTGATATATACGTGTGAAGGCAGATGAGCGAATCATTTTGGTAATATAGTGTATAAAGTACACCCGCTATCTTCACCGCATGTCTGTGGCAACTTTGTGAGATAGTTTTGCTGAAATAAAACAAGACACAAGCCTGTCTGTCTTCTGCGGTTCTTTGTTAAAGGTAATCACAGCATTTTCTTTCTCTAGAAATATATGCGTCATCGCAGCTCATCTGCCTGACATCCAACTCTTTCACGGCAGTAATAAACTAATCATGCTTCACTTCACCCCTAGCATTAGATGTATAGGAACTATTACTGTAGCTTAAAGTAAGCTACATCTGGGCACCAGTTTAGCTCGCAGGTGACCACATGCCGCAGGGCTAAATGCAGCAGCGCAGGTTCAACTCCAACCCAAGGGCCTTTGCTGTTGCTCTCTCCCCATTTTTTCTATCTAATGTTCAATTTATTACATAATAAAGGCCAAAAATTAACTAATATATGGTGAAGCTTACCATCTCCTCTATCATCTATTGATACTTTGTAGGTGTTACTTTCTCTGAGTGATTGCTGGATAACGTTTTAAGCTATATCTATAATTTTGTCAGATGTCCGTTATAAAATCTGCATCGCTCAGACTGAGTTAGTTGAAAATGGCATTCACACCTGTGTGTCCAGTGTGGACAGATCTGTTAATGCTGGCTGTGAACACTGCCCGAGGGCATTTTTATACAAAAAAGAACGCCAGAGATGAAAAGTGTTTATACCAGCGAGTCAAAAGCCAGCAGTCCTATTGAATGGAGATATTTAATATCATACATCATCATAAATACGAGGCCAACAGAATATCATTGATGGTCTCCTCCAAAAAAAGGCCTAAGTTGTTCAAAGTTTGTTGCAGAGACAGTGTGAAGAGCAGAGCTTGAAAGAAAATATCCAGGGTAGGTTTTCACCTCCACACAAGCGAGAGATGATTGTGAATGTTAGGCTGTTGGTTTCAGAAAGTTAGAGAAACTGTTGGACATCAGCAGCAGAGACTGCTTATGCATTTTCATGTTCCCAGACAGTCTCCCTAAAAAACACTGAATGTTTTAATGCTGAGCCACAGCCACGTTTTTAATGTAACCGAGCAGATTCGGTCTGCTCTGTGCGAACATAGACTCAGGCGCAGGCTTTGATTGCATTAACAGAAGGAAACAGTTCACATATGCATGCAGTGTGCGATGATGTCAGCCAGGAGCCCACTTATTTGTGGGAACATTTCAGGGAGATGTTCTCCAGGCCTGTAAAGTGACCTGCATTTATTATGAATGAACACATCTGTCTGCTCCCCTTCACACACACAAACAGAAAAAAAAAGTCCGCGCTGGACCGCAAACTGTGTCCACACGGATTCCGATCAATTAACTCAAAGTGCCGCTTTGTGTCCCTGTGACAGAAGCCCACAAATTACCGTGAGCACGGCGGAGCTATAAGCGGGCAAGATGCATTTCACATTTTCATGAGAAACAGAATAAGCACCTGGCTGGCCATGCAGGCAACCAACAGAGGAAGTAAACTGATGACGCAGTCTCGTCTGTTCTACACAAAGAGATGAGTCGTCCTGTGATTGGGATAGAGCTTCAGAACCAGACGTGTCTCTGGTGTCAGGTTATGATTCAGTAGTCCCTGTGGGTAGCTCCCACTCTAAAGAGATTTACAGAAAACCAAACGGTGCTTTATCTTCAGCCTTCTCTTAATAACTTCCACATGCACATAACAGTCGGCTTTCATGCAAACCAACCTGCAACTTTAGTCAAAGGAAGGCAATAAATTCATGAACCAAACATTTATCTCCAATTTGTTTTCATGGGTAAGTATAAAGATATTTCTAACAATGTTTCAAAAGTCCACATTACTCTTTGCATTTTTGTCTTTAATGCTTAGTTATGAATAAAATGCATTTGGACATTTTTGTAGTTTACAAGTAGCATCATGACAGAGTTGAATGTGGGAACCTTTATTATTGACAGTTTTACACTGAGGGGACTCTGAACACTGAAGTCTGTCAGACACAGACAGCTGGAGGCACCGTGGACAATTACTGGTTTCCATTATACTTCTTTGAAGTCCACCTGAGAGGCACATGTGTACGTGATACAGTGCTTAACAAATTTATTAGACCACCACCCAATGTAAGGTCTGTGCCACAGCTGCCCTAAATTACCAGTACCGGTAACTGGGTCATTCCATCTCAAAACAACACGGGCCTTAAACCTCCAACTGTTATGGTCCAAAGACTGGACATTTATAATGACTGCTTCAAAATGTTGGCTTCATGTATCAAATAATTTGCAAGATTTTTTTTTAATAGGTTTTTGACCCACTTTAAGGTCTTCAACATCTGGCAATGTATCAATATCTCAAAAACTCAAAAAATAAAGCCCCCCTCCTCGAGTTTGGTTCTGTCTGAGGTTTCTTCCTGTTAAAAGGGAGTTTTTCCTTCCCACTTTCACCAAGTAATGCTCTGTTTGAATGTTGTCCCGTATTGAGCCTCTGTATTAAGGTCTTTAACCTTGAGTATAAAGGACCTTGAAGGGACTGCTGTTGTCCCGTCACTGTCCCGAATCTGATAGTGAAATTTAGATCACCTGGACTACAGCGAGCTCGCCCTGTGATCGCTGAATCAATTCATTCTTGAGTCCAGATGCCAGATTTGCAGAGATTTCATCAGCGTGTTCAACATATTTTACCTTCATTTGTTTTTCTCCTCTGCTATGTCAAAAATGTATAATTACACACATAATGGCCTCGTTAATGTCCCCAATTACTGCAATAATAGAATTTCCTACAAGTATCCTGTAGCTAACCACAAGCAGATGCTAACGTTACACCACATTCTACAATGTAGAATACTCTTTTTTCCTATTTGCTATTTTTCAGTAATGAACACTCAAAGGTTACTTAGAAACAATGAGCTTGTTAGAAGAAACAATGTCTCAGATTGTGGTTTTGACTTACATAGCTGCGCATCTGGTAGTTCAACTTTCCATCCCTCCCTGTGATAAACAACTTCAGAGCAATTTTCACGCAAAATATTAACCTGCAGTGTTTTCACTTCATATGTAAAAGTAGATTACAAAACCACAAAACACACCACTCCAAAAAAATATAATGTTCTTGCGTCAGTTGCTGCAGGAAAACAAATGATTCATACTGCATCACTTAATGATGCAAAGACAATTTATGGCAGCAGCATTGATTCACACTTTGCCCCAGTTTTAGTACTAATGCAGACATCTTTTCTGCCATGTCACCCAGTTTGAAATCTGCTATGTAGATCTCAGCCAGAACCAGAGTGCTGCTGACGCTCTAAAGGGGGGCAATTATAAATGACATCACATTTGGCAGAGCACAATGTTCTGTTGCTGTACAACAATGAACAAACCCTGAAAGGCCTGAAACAACCGCGATGATTCAGGATCTCATGTGGTTCACATAACAGCCCTGAAAATTCATCCCATGAAGCGTGTGGAAAAGCAATCATCACGTTTTAGGATGAAGTGTTTATGACGTGTTTGAAGACCATTTTAGGAAGAAAACTGGACGAGGGGATGTCCCTGGCACTGATGTCGAAGCTACGTTAGATAAGCGCAAAGCGCGTGTGGAAATTTTTAGCTTAACGGTCACACCGTGTGACACTTTTCCATCAGTTAATATCCACATCTGTGATGTGGTTAATGAATCGTGCACATGGATGTCAAATCCTCAGATAACTTTGTTAGACAAGTGCCAAATACATCAATCCAGGCAGCTTTACTGCTTTTTAACAAGAGCTTTATAAAATTTAAACAGCGCCACGCATTTCCAACTTTTCCAGCTCCCACTGACACAAACTCACTGGCAGTACTTTAAGATAAGCTGTCACTAAGACATACAGCCACCGAGAGGCTAATTCTTATTGAGACATCTACAATTCCCTATCTCTAAAAAAGTTCGGACATTGTAGAAAACTTAGATGAAAACATAAAGAGGTGATCTGCAAAGCCTTTAAATTCCCACGCTCGACTTGAATCTGATTCCAGCAGCACATTTCAAAGAAGCAGTGTTTACCACAGGGTTGCATCACCTCTTATTTTTAAAACTCTCGGTAAGTGTCTGGGAACTCAAACCAGAGGCTGAAAGTGAACTTCTTTCCTGCAGTTGCTAATAAACAGTATAAAAGATGGATGTAGTTTCCAGATTTGCCAAGCAGCAAGGTCTAAACCCATATTTTCTTTTCAATGACCAGCAGGGGGCGACGATTGTAGCTGCAAAAAACAAATCTATGAGACAGGGTCCCTCAGTCCCCTCCTGCTGGGACCTCAGTAAACATTTCCCTGATTACTTTCTGCATAATGCATAAAACAGGAAGTCTATTCTGTAAATCACAGTCATTCTTTAGAAAGGATTTGCTCTTTCATTAATGGCTTGTTTCTTCTTTCCACTTCCACAGTGTCGGGTCTGTGACCGTAAACAGTCTTTACCTTTATGTTGGAAAACCACAGGTCGTTCTCGTGTAGCGTCGCCACGTAGATGCAGCAAAGCAGGCCAAGACCAACAGAGACAGACCAACCAACTGAAGTCCAGATTATAGCTCCCCATGACCAATCACCTGCAAGAACATTAGCATGTTAGTTTTCACTGTAGGGTAAAATTTAACGTGAAACAGTAACACTTTTCTTTTTTTACTGATGGCTGGATTTCATTTAGCTGCTTCGGCTTCAGGGTCATGTTGCTGTGCATGTTGGCAGATTCAGCTGCGTACAACATTCTCAGAGAGTGTACACCTGCTCCAGACACTTCACCGGGAAAGGCGAGAGGTTCAGTATTCTAAAATATGTCGAAAACAGCACACATTTTCAGACAGTCTCTTCTAAAAAGGCACTTGTAGCGTTCTAGTCGGACACCCGCGTGTAAAATGACAAAAATGATTCGAGTATGAAAAAAAAGAAGAAGCTTCAGCCCCTTTGCCACCTCTGCACAGCTGGCCACCCACTGTGTGAAGTGGGTGTGAATGCTAGATTGTTGGTTTCAGAGTTATAGAAACAGCTCTCTCTAATGTGACTCCAGAAAGGTGTGCAGGGAGTTGTTTCCTGTTTGACCCTCCAACATGCACTTCATAACTGCAGCTTACTGGGAAACTTGACTAGAACAGAGCTACTTTCAGTCTTTTAAAGGTTTTAATAACACCCACTGTGACGAGTGAAAATATGTGCTGTGTGTTCCTCGTGCAGTTTCTGCAGAAACTGACTTTTTGCACAACATTGTAAATGTTTTGAATTGTCATAAAAGTGCACATCGTGATGCACGTAAGTGCGACACCCGCTAGTTTTCATTCAGTGGACACTTGTGAAATGAAGGTTACAAATATAATATGACACCAGAGTCAATCATTTAAATGTTGAAATGAAGAAAAAAGCTTATCAAGCTTCAGTCTCCTTTAGGGATGAGACACAAGAAAACATGACTGTGCATGCATAAATACAACAAAGGTGTACGATTGTAGGCTTGAACCCGCAGAGTGATTTATGAAGGCGTCAATAAAAATCACACTGAGCAGACCTGCAGTGGGTCAAAGTCGAGGCCAGATATTGACCACCATCTCCCAGGAGATGGCTCTGACCCAAAAAAAACCCTGCAGCAAAGTGCTTGGTTTCCAGCCAGTCTCCGCCCCCTTCTAATCGCCCATCGCCACCTAATCTGCACAGGTACTGGTACTCAATCAAGAACTTGCATTTGAGAACCGGCCCACATGAGAAGCTAACATTTTGGGTGGCTTCAAAGTGTCCTTGAGCAAGACACTGAACGTCAAATTGCCTCCACTGATGTGTGAGTGTGTGTGAGAGGGGTAACAAATAAATCACAATAAAGTCCTGTGTGAATGTGCACTGCAGGCTAAGTGTGAGCAGAAAAGAGTGATCTAACTATCAGCCCAGGCATTCATGTGTTGTTTACGTGCAAATTTGATGGCCGCAGCTGCAAATAATGATTTCAGCGTTTTTCATTTGACACAAAAGCATCGCACACATAACAATGTCTCTTCTTTGAATGCAGAAATGCACAAAAGGTGTAAGATATCAGGCTTTAACCAGCAGAGCAATTTATGAAAACATCAGTAAAGCCACACTGAGAACACCTGTAGCAGGTTAAAGTCAGGGTCAGATCCTGAACACTATCCCTGGAGCTCGAGCTGGCTTTGGCTCAAAAAGCCCGCAGCAGGTGCTTGGTTTTTAGCCAGTCACAACCCGATGTGACTTTCTACCCAGTGCAACACCAGTGCCCAATCTGGAAATACTTCTACTCATTTCCACCACAAAAAAAAGTTTTAAAATGCCTGGATTGCACTGACGCAGTGCCAGCACTGCTGCAAAGCCAGTTCTGCTTTGGTGCCTTGAGAATCAGCTTTAAAGTCAACAGATTTGAGAACCAAACACTACAGGTGGAAATTGGGGATGCTTCATGTGGGAACAAAATAACAGCAGACTGCAAATCAAACCCACTGACAAGTCCTCAACTACTTTGGCAGAGGTAAAAAGCCTGGTACTGCTGCCAAAAAGCTGGCACCAGAACAGCACCAAGAACTTCACCAGTGATCGGCTCAAACCTGCTGAAATGTGTGGTAGAACTGGCACTTGCAGCTTGTTGGTGGGAAACATCTATGTGTGGCTCAAGCCTGAGATGGGAGTGCGGGGTGTCTCACTCACCATGCAGGATCTTCTCCAGATGGTGTTCAGAGCAACAGTTGTGCTGCTGGGACTGAAGCTCTGCAGCAGGAGAGGGCTCCTTCCCCTTGCTGCCCTTCCTCTGACGCAGGGTTGTCATGTTGAAATGCTGCCAGCAGAGCGCACACACAGGGGGAGGGGGTCTGATTATCCACACTGATACACATGTACACACAGGCAAAGAGCAAACATGTGTCCCAACATTACTGCGCTCAGAGCCAAAGCAAACAGGTCTTTCATTCAGTTCACGATGGATGGGTGGGTGGATGGATGGATGGGGGGTGGACAGGCCTGCTTACAGCATTTCCTGGTCACGCTGACGCCAGAATAACGTGCAAATAAATAAAATAAATAAATAAATGAGATCAGCCTATCGACAACAGATTATCAGAGAGCTCTATTCATTCTACCGTTTTTAAACCGGACCAAATGTCGCGCCAAACATAACCGCAGATGCGCTCCAGCAGAGGATCATGAGGGATGTGGGGCGAACAGGGAGCCACATAAGACGGTAAAGTAGATGAGGCGGGTTTGAACCGCCACTGGGAAGCACAGACACGCAACCACAGCCTCGTTATGGTGAATGTGCGTTTCACAACACAGAGGCGCGCTCCCGCGGTGGACGAAGGACTTTGTTTCTGCCTTGACATCAACAAAAGACGAAAACGAGTCGAGCCAACTGAACATTTAGCGAAGCCTCACCCTCCTCCACAGCAGCGGCTCGCAGGATGCTCCGACAGCTCTCTCTCCCCCTCTGTCTTTCTCTACGCCTCTCTACCTCCCTCGCTCTTTCATTTTTCTCTCATTCTTTTTTTCACCTGCTGTTAAAATTCAGCGGTCAGCCTCGTACCGCACGGGGTTTAACGGAGGGGACAGCACCGGAACACGAGAGGACCCGCCTTCAAAATAAAAGCGTGAGGTGAGGGTGGAGGTAGGTGTTTCGGAGATTAACTAAATAATTACAAAACTAAAAAAAATCTAAAATAAAAATAAATAAATATGGAATAGGGGCCGCGTAAGTTAGTGAATTTTTTTACTAAAGAAAAACAAAAATCACTACAATTATTTGGAGACAGTTTTTACAAACTAAGTGTAAAAGATTTGCAGACAGTCCATACACTCAAAAATGCCATGATGCTCATTTTAATTTAATTTAATTTAATTTAATTTAATTTAATTACAAGTTTTCGGTGTCATTTGGCTACATAAGTAAAATGAAAAATGTCAACTTTAATGCAATTTTTTTTTTTTTCGCCTGTCCCATTTGGTTCTTTAGCCATCAGAATTGTTGTCTGAAGACCAACAAGGATACCCAATGGATTTACTTTGCCAAATGGATCATCGTGGCATTGCCGTATTGGTCCATTTGGTCGATCTTTGTTTTTATTATTTATTATATTTTATTTTCAGATGTTACAGACGGGACAGACATGAGTGAGAGATAGGAAAGGGAGAAAGAAAGTGGAAGGAAAGGAAAAACAGAAGGGGAGAGGGACAGTGAGAAAGGGGGGGAGAAAAAAAATAAAAATCTCCTGGATCACCTGTTGAGAGAAGAATAGAAAACAAGCAAAAAAAGACAAAAAACAAAACAAAACAAAGCAACATACTAAACACAACACCATCGCATTAATCTAGCTAAGTGTAAACAGCAGTAAATACTAAATATTCAATGTTGTTGTGCAGAGGTGGGACCAAGTCATTGTTTTGCAAGTCTCAAGTAAGTCTCAAGTCTTTATCCTCAAGTCTCAAGTCAAGTCTCAAGTAATGTCAGGCAAGTCAGAGTCGAGTCTCAAGTCACTGGTGTAAAAGTCCGAGTCAAGTCACAAGTCTGAAACTTTGAATTTCAAGTCCTTTCGAGTCTTTAAAAAAAAAACAAAAAACGAAAAAAGGCATGTTGCAGTTATATGCTAAATGTAAATATTAGACCATGTAATTTTAAAATCTGTGTTTTTCTCAACACATGACAAAATAGTGAACTTAGAAAATATACACAAATTGTGAAATTGCACCTCTTTAAAATGCAGCTCAATTAAACCTAGCTCCAAGAATAATTTTCACCGACAGTTCTGAGATAAGCTGCATGTTATTCTTGGATGCGGTTGTAGGACCGGCTTTAAAATCGCATGACAAAAATATCATACACATTAAAAAAAAAACTGCATCACCAACGTAGCCTGGACAACATTTGCTAGTTAGATGAAGTCAGCTATCTCATCTTAGCATATTTATATGCATATTTATAATCATACGGTTGTTGGAGTGAGTGCACACACTCATGAAGTTTAGTAACTTCAGGTCACTGCAACAAGCCCAGGTACAGTTTACCGACGGATGGGTGCAGGACCTTGAAATGCACCGTGTAGAACGAAAGACCATCGTACGTATCATAAGTTTACCAGTCTCACAAATTGTCGTCATAAATACACATTCCTTAACCGTTTATTAATAGGACCTTTGAGCTCAACGGTAATTAATTAGTAGTGGAAATAATTTCTGGTAGCATCACAGAAATGTAGCAGTGACAATAATATTGTATGCTGTAATCGTACTGGGCAATTAGTGATACAAAAAACCTGTTTTATCCTGTGAATAAAAGTATATGTTTTTGTCAATGTACCATAATAACAGAAGCGAAACGCAATATTGTGTCAGGACAATTCACTATTTATGCACAATAAATAAAGGAGCATAGCGCGACAATTTCTGTTCAGCGCCAGACTTGCTTGTAACCTATATCACTAATTATGTTATGAAAATGACGTATTAACTACTAAAAAACACTGACCTTCGTGTAAATGCTTGGAGCAGACTAACCTGTGAGCTGGAGTGTTCTGGGACGTTATATTTGATCTTTGAATGGCTGCTATCCAGTCCATCCGTCACCTCTTTGTTACTTCGGAAACATGGCTTGAACAATTTCTCTTCAACGTCGTAATCCGATAACAACCGATCTCTTTACCCGTCGGCTTCCCGTGGCTGTCATGCGACCGGCTATTGCAGTTAATAATACAACAGCTTCTTGACATTTTTGTGTTTCTTTTTATGGCTGTATAACTGATTTTAATTGAAAGCCTGCGTGCGCTAGTACCGCTTGCCACGAGTTCCCAGAATCCTTTGCGGTTCTACCCGTGAATGACGTCACATTTTCAATCTCTATATAATATGCATGTTAAATTTTATATTTGGGGTAAAATATCAAGTCTTTTCAAGTAAACCGGTTCAAGTCCAATTCAAGTCCCAAGTCATTGGTGTAAAAGTCCAAGTCAAGTCACAAGTCTTAGAACATTTTTTCAAGTCAAGTCTAAAGTCATAAAATTAATGACTCGAGTCTGACTCGAGTCCAAGTCATGTGACTCGAGTCCACACCTCTGTTGTTGTGCAGCACGCAGGACAGATGTGCTTCGAAGTAGCAGCCAAGAAAGGTGTAATTTGGGTCTACGAGCAGTGAACACCCGTGTGCATACCTGTGTGGATCAGCGCGCTTGTATTCCAAAGGTTTCTCCATGTAACGATCTGCTAGGGAGTGTGGGGGGGCCATAGCCCCGTCCTCCAGGGTGTGAAGCAGGTATGGAGGAGATCAAAACTCCAGACATCCAGAGGCCCCCAGAACACAAGAAACCATGGAAGACCAACAGAGGGGCAGCCGCGCCACTGTTCCAGTAAGAGCTGAGGAGAGTCCCAGATGAGGGTTCACTCAGCAGCCGCGGAGCAGAAGCCAGGGGGAGTTGCAGTGACGCACCCGTGAGCTCCGCCGGCCGCCAGCTGTGCCTGAGTGACCGAGGGGCCCCCCGAAGGGGCCCGAGCGAAGGGCCCCCGAAGGGCCCGACCCCACCCCCGAAGGGGCCCGAGCGAGCCCCAGGCTCCAGGCCCCGATAAGCGGCCGCCAAGGAGTGAGCCGGTGTGTACCTGGACGCCCACCCCCAGACACAAGGAACCACCAACGCACCGATGTCTGAGGGAGTCCGCCACCGGCAGGGGAAGTGGTGGTAGGTGGAGATAGGCCTCCAAACCTTGGAGGGCCTGAGGTGTCCCCAGAGAGGTGGCGTCTGATACCCAACCTGACATACAGGCACACACAGACACAAACATCCATTCCCACCCTCATGCTCTCATATGCACTCACTCCACACTCAACCAACGTGGAGACAGACATAAAGAGACGCTGTACACACGATCACACTCCCCAAGCGTACTCTACGAACCGGGTCTAGGTACCCTTGCCCCTGGAGGGGGGAACTGCACCCAGACCCAGGTGGTGTTACCCTTTTCCCTGCGGTGGGGAGAGGCAGACCACCCCGACTCCGCAGCAGCAGGGAGGCCCCACACTCCAGACCGCAGTCGGACGGCCAACTGCAATGCAATTTTGTTAAATAAAATCCCAGTTAATCCCAAGCACAATTTCCTTAAAAAATTAGCATAAATAATTATTTGATTTTATCAGTTTCATTTTACTCTGAATTATTGCTTCGTGTTCAATAAGAAGGAAAATCACTCATCTTAATGACACCGAGTCTGTAGTTTGTTTGGCTGCCTTAATAATACAATTTCAAAGTTATTGCTGATGTTCTACTGTTTCTTATGAGATAATGATCCTAGGAGCTCAAATGAAGAACGTATTTGAATGAATGAACGCATGAATTCCTTGACTGAATGTTACTGCTGTTTTTTCTGTATTTTGTTCTGTGTTTCTCTAAATTTTCCAGTCTTTTCTTCTCACAAATTCGTGAGATATTTTTGCATTAAATTGGACAGATGACCTCTGGGTCAGTAAATGCTCTCTTCACTATTTGTTACTTGAGTGGTTGTTCAGCCAAAAACAACCTGAACAAAGGAAAATATATCTGAATTATTTTACAATAAGTGTTTGTTTTTTACTGTATTATGCTATTTTACTGTGTTAATGTGAGGAGGTGTGGTGAGCTTTATGTGCATGAGCAGCACAAATCCAGTATTACTAAGGTTTGGATAAAAAGAAACACCTTTCTCTGCCTTTAGGGTGTCATGCAAAAACAAGGTTATAGTCTTTAGCCTGAGTGGCTTCTGCAGGTTGATCTGTAACATCTCCACATAGCAGTAGCCCAATAGTCCAGAGGTTTCCACAGTATTTTGGACTTTGTTGGTTGGATGCTTCTTTTCTCCATCAGCAGAAGCTGGAGAACCTGATGATCTTGTTGTTGTAGTTGGAACCTATATCTACCAAACATTTAGGGTTATGCAAATGATTCTCATCCATGACAGGTGTTGACTGGTTGGCAGACTCTTCTTCATCCTGCTGGAGACTATGACGTTTTCCTGTCATATTGAAGGTTTTCCTTTGCCTTTCTCATGCACTCATGCACAGTTGATACCGCTCTAATTATAGTGATGCTCCCAAATGCGTGCCACATTACCCAACCCGGTGGTTCTGTGGAATTATAATGAAGGCTGCTGCATCTGTTGGTTCTCAGGAGGTATTTGATTTCCTTCCTACCTCTCATATTTGAGAAGCATATTTGCCACCTGGGGATGCCTCCCTAAGGAGGGAGTCACAGGTTCCCCGGAGGGAGAAAAGTGTGAATGTGTGATGGCATTCAGGGCACTCTTCAGACTGAGGATGATAGGATTGAGAGTACCATCATATTTCTCGCACAAAGTCAGATGTGACACTGAACAGGCTGGAGTTTCTTTCAGGAAAATGAGAAAAGTTCTGAGAGGAAGACACTTAAAGATCCCTGTTCAAATCGCGCTGAGGCATGTACACTAAACCAGTGCTCTGTGTAAGACATTAGAGGAGTCTGAGATATGGGTGTACAGAGAGATACTTTAGATACCTTGTAGAGTCAAAGTTTTGTGTCATATGAGCAAAAAGACAATAATTCTCACTACAATCAAGAGAAGGAGGCTAGAATATTTTGCTTATATGATGCAAAACAACAAATACCGTCTACTGCACGTTATACCCAAAGAGACAACTGATGACAGAAAAATGTCCTGACTCAAGAACTTTCACCAGCGGTTTAGACTAAACACGCTGATATTGTTCAGAAACACTACACATAATAAAGTTCACGGTGATCACAGCGTCGCTGGTTTGCTAGTTTGACAGAGATTAATGAGAAATCTGTCAGACTCAAGAGGAATGGATTTGAGATTAACATTTAAGGGCAGAAGGTTGAATCTGATGCTGTTTGTGGTTTTTTTTAAAGAACGATCATAGTGACTTAAGTCATACACAACTGTGTGACTGAGACGTTTTCTAAACTGAAACCTTCTGCTTTAAAAGGTCGGTTCAGATGATGCCGTGTCTATCTGCTGCTATCAGGCACATACGTTTTCTTTCAAATGTGTCCGTCATTGACATTTCTGCCCTCACCTCTGTCCACTGGAAGTGAGTGGAATTAGCTAAAGGACTTAAAACTAACTTTTCAAGAGTTCAGCAGCCCGTGTGTTTCCATGACTATGTCCTTCTTTTCAGTTTTCTATGGTTCAAGTGGTCAAAGTGGTCAAACCAGAAGGTTATTGATGTGGTAGCTCATCCAGCTCATGATCCGTCACAGTTCACAGGTTATTAATGAGCTAATATGTTACTATGATCATGTGTGAAGTACAGAAAGAAACATATACAGTAAGTATTGGTGTTGCTTGCAACAAGCTTGCAAACAGTCATACCTCGGGCAAATGTATCCAATTTCACTCAAATCTGACTAAAAAGTACCAGTAAAACAACAAATATGACCTTGACATTGAGCAAAATTGAGTGAGGACACATCACTGTGTGCAGGTTTCATTAAAGTTGGCGGGTTGTAGCTGGAGCCTCACTATTACATAATAAGGCCAACATGGAAATGCCATGAAGTTCAGTTACCTCCACGTATCTTCACTTGAAACTCACTACAGAAAGGAAACACTTCTAATATGAGTGAGTTAAATTGAACTGTTTGCCCCGCTGTGCAGAACAGGCTGTCTAAAAAGTGTGTGCTTCAGTTTCGGTGAGTGAAACTTGAGGATTTTATCTGTTTGTTAGGCCACATTAATTAGTAGGTGCATGTGTCTGTGCATAAGTACAGGTTATGAGTACAGCTCAGTAAAAAAGCTCGAGCGCTCCATTCTGTCATCCAAATATGGCCACTTTTAGCTCCATAAAAACAGCCTCCACATTGAGACTTTAAAATGCAAAGTTCAAAACTGATGGGTGACATCACTGGTGCCAAGGTCCGGACTTTAACTGTTTACATTGTGATGTGTGAGTTATCCTTTAAATGTCGCTTTTTATCTCCTACACAGCCATAAGAACTGGAGGCTCGACACAAAGAAACCAAAACATTCACAGACAGCACTGCCAGGCGCTCCCTGAAGACAGCGGGCAGGTCTAGTGGGAGAGTGCTGAGGGCATTCAGATGGAAAGGAGAGCGTGTTTGTGCATGGGCTAACTTGAAAGACCTGAAGATTATCAAAGAGATTTAGGAAAATAAATTGGCCGGATTCTTATGGGTAAGGAGGATTATTGGAGAAGAAAACAGATTGTTTAATGACCACGCTCTCTGACTCTGGCCCTTTAGCTCCTGGATCATTTCCTTCCGTGGGTACACATACACGAGTCCAAATTTGCCCTTTCCTCCCTCTCTGCTCCTTTCATTTCTCAAAGTCCTGTCATCCAAAGCTAAGGAGTGCGACTGCAGGAAGATGGCCCATTAAAGATAACCCTCGTCTCTCTCCCACTGTGGCCAATCTGACTCTCTTTAGCCAGCTTGGGATTGAAAATCCTCTTCCTTTTTACTCACTGGAACACAAAACAAGGTTCATAGAGCAAGGAAATCTGAGAATGATCCATTAAACAAGCTGAAAAGCAGAGGGGTGCAAGAGTCTTTTCAACTGATTCCACAGTATCTCCGACTACTTGCTCCATCTTCACCCTTGTTTCTTTCTTTGCCTCATTTCAATTTCTTTTTTTTCTTTGCCTTGATCTCCACTTTCATGCTGGGCACTTAAAAGGTTTATGTAGAAAACCTGATCCAGTAAAGAAATGAATAGACTGGAAGGGTTTTTTCCCCATGTTTGTATGGTCAGACTTCCATGTTAAAGCCAAAGGGATTACAGAAATAGACTTTTTTCCCTTTAAAGTAGAAGAGGTCGATGTCTGCAATTCTGCAAAGTGATGAGAGACACTAGCAAAGCTCATCACTGCACTGTTGAACCTTGAGGTACTGTATTTCGCAGTGCATCTTGTACAGTATACATAAAAGCGAGCAAGAGTGATTTTGTTTATGGCTGGAATACGGCTCGGTCACACCGAGGTATGCAACCAGCTGCGTACCTCAGCTGACTTCTAAAGTTGTTTTCGAGAACGCTTGCAAAAGCTCTACTTCAGCTGCTTTTGAATTTTTCTCCCATGTGTCCAACAGATTGAATTAAATGGTAACCTTTTGAACAGACTTGCATAACATTGTAATGAGGTGTCCTCTGGGTTACTTTAATACATTTTTTAAGCAAAATGCAAAACAAAAACGATGCTCATCTATAATGCTGTGCAAAGAAATGTTCATGAAAAAGACGCACACACACACACCGTAGGAGAAAGTTTAAAAACACGACCCTGTGTGAATGTTGTGCACATCTTTAACGTGTTATTCACACTTTATTAGGTACACCAGTTTGGCTGCACGTTAATGCAAGTGTCTAAACAGCCAATTACATGGCAGCAACATACATTTAGACACTGAGGTGTAGTCTAGACGACCTGCTCAAGTTCAGATGGAGCATCAAGATGGAGAAGAAAGGTGGTTTAAGTGATTTTGAGCATGGCATGGAGACTACAATTCACACAGGGTCACCAAAACTGTACAATAGTAGTTTTAGGAAATCGTTGTCATCCTGCCTTATATCAGTGGGAATTTTATGGCAAACGCTGAGACCCTTAGTACCTAATCAGCATTTTTAAACCCCAAACCCCACCAGAGTGCTGTTGCTGACCATGTCCATCCCTTTATGACCAAAGTGTACCCATTTCTGATGGCCGCTTCCAGCAGGATAACACTGGAATGATAACCATATTTTAAACCATTTAAAATTCCCTCAAGCTGTCAGTAGAATGTGAAGAAGCAACTATTATGGCTCAGTGTTCAACACATTCATGTGCTGTGCCGATAAGATAAAACTGGTGAATGAAGGCGGATTTATGCTTCTGTGCTAAATCTGTGCTGTAGGTATGTTTACTGTTAATTATTCTTCTGCTGCTATTTTTTCTTAGTGGAAGAGAGCGGCTCTACTTGAAACTCTACAGCACAGATGTCAAACTCCAGGCCTCGAGGGCCGGTGTCCTGCAGGTTTTAGATGTGTCCTTGATCCATCACAGCTGATCTAAATGGCTAAATGACCTCCTCAACATGTCTTGAAGTTCTCCAGAGGCCTGGTAATGAGCTCATCATTTGTTTCAGGAGTGCTGATCCAGGTTGAGATCTAAAACTTGCAGGACACCGGCCCTCGAGGACTGGAGTTCGACACCCCTGCTCTACAGGCAACTAGATTTTTGCAGCAGAGCAACAGAAACACACAAGCGCAGGTTTAAATGCTCTCAGCATTGGCCATTTGAATCGGCTTTGTCATTGGCTGCACGGGAACATCACACAAGTCAAAATTAAGCCACAGGAATAGGCTGTGTCTTTCTGCAATACTGATATGTACCACAAGATGGTGTAGTGAGTCAAGTTAACCTATTTTAACAATAAGAACATTTTCCTATTTACACAGGTAGGCAGGGAAAAGGAAAAGCCTCGAGGAACCAACGATAGAAGGAAAAGAAATCAAAAAACAAAAAAAGAGCAGTAAACACCTAAAAACACCCCTGTGGCCACCCACTGGTAACATGATGCCACCTGGTGGTGAAAGGTTTAAAGTCCGAACATTTGAAAGCCCCCAAAAAAAGAACTTTAACTTTACATGGCTTTAAAATATATGAAACAAAGTTGCCTCCACATTACAACATGTAGGATGGAACAGGTGAGGTTCAAACTCCAAACTTCAAACGGATCATGAAGCGATGGACTCTTGACTACTTGGATGTGCAAGTAAGGGTCCTTTTCACAGACACAACAAAAATCTTTTTTTTTTAATTTTATTTCTGCTGTTTTTATTACCAAAAATACAAATTCAAGTTGATGCAATACTGCAGATGACGTCCTATAAAATAAAGAAACGGCATGTTAATACTTTTAAAATTACAAAGTTGAATATGAGCAAAAACATCCACCAGTCACAGCAGGCATCTGATATCTCCTCCTCCTCCTTGGGTTAAACTGTATGCTGGTCGTTTTGCAGCGTTTAGATTAGAACAATCACTTCCCTTACACAGACTGTTAGTAAGTGAGAAGAGATATGACAATCAGTCTTGAAATTTTTTAAACATCATAAATTTTTTTTATTTTACCTTAAAAAAAAAGTCAGAATCTGCAGTATGTGCACTCTTAGTAACCAAGAGTGCACATACTGCAGATGAAAGGACCTAAAAAAAAGAACAAAATAATATGGTGGTGTTACCCTGATCATATAGAGCACAGACACATTTGGCTCCACTTTAGTGTCATTAACTCACTTATTATGAACCCAAATCACAGATGGATTAATTACAAGAAAAGTTTAATATTCAACGTTTTGGGAGCGAGGTCAGGATGTTGGGACGCCTTAAACCAAGAGGCACAGAAAAATAAAACAAAGAAGAGTCTCTGCTTTGGAAATATGAACGTGGCACACGCAGACGAATGCTTCTGTGGTGGAAATGTAACTGTAGTCAGGGCGAGATGTTCTCTGTCAGGGATAACCACTCGCTTAAACTTGCAGTGTCTGCTGCCTGTGCTGACACACTTTCGCAATTTGTGACACCAAATGGGATCGACGACTGCCTGACAAAGTCCCACATGACCTACATGCATTACCACCCACAGGGAGTGACCTCAGATACATTTCTCAGCTGTTAGCTTTGCAGCTTTCAGACGCAATTAATAAAGTTGGAGTAAAACAAAAAAAACTTCAAAAATGTCATCATGTGCAACTTTGCAGCTCTGTTACAAAACTGTCTAGCTGACACCACAGAGCTGTCTAGTGTCTATGGTGTGTCTAGTTATGCTGTTGTTCACTCTGACGACAGATAAAAAGAAAACTTGCTAACAGGCCAGTGATTGAAATCAAGACCGCTATCATCAAAAGAAGATGAGGTTTTCCATCTGGACTAATTTATATTTAGTGGTTTATTAGGCGGACCCCACCACAGAACAGAGCAGACGTCAGTGACAACAGGCAAGAGGCTGATTAAGCCAGACACAGCGTGAAAAGGAGGAAATGAAAGTGAGGTGGGTTGCAAAGCTGCTTGCAGTTGGAGAGGTTTTGGGCAGGCTAAAGAAACTTAAACTTGGCTGCTACTGAGGTCAGCTGATCTGCCAGGTCAAATAGCGCAGTGCACTATCTGCATGTTCCTTGATTAATATTGGCTGAGAAACAAAATTAGCTTTTGTTGCATTTTTAAAAATTGCACTTTCTTTCATAGCGGTATGCGTTAGCAGTAGCAGCTAGCATATTTGTGCTGCTGATAGAATAGGGAAGCTAGTAACAGTTGGCACATGGTTGCATTGATATTGTTTTTTATGGGATGTGAAGGTGATCAGACAAATTCTGAACCCAAAGTATCGACGATCATCAGTTACACTGAAAAAGCTGAGCAGTTAAACCGAGTCAGGCCTGATGTTCACGCCGCTGCTTTTCACGTCTGTTTTCACTTCCTGATCAATCTGTCCGACCAATAGGACGCACTAACAGCTTCTACAGTAATATTGTTTTCTGTCCACAATATGGACATGCGCTGCGCTGCAGGACACCAAAACCATCTGAGAAAATGTCACAGGGAGAGTTTTTCAGATTTGACACTAATGGGAAGAAATAGTAAAAAGTAAGGCGTCATGAGAAAGTAATGGAAGGTGAAGTAATGCAGGCGTGATGACACAAATCAGCTTGACAGAATATTTTTACATGGGCCGTTTTCAAATTCTTACATCTTTGGGATAAAGGATGTTAGGAGTTGGACTCTGTTCCGGATTCTGTTCATAACTTTTATGGACACCACTTGACGCCGCCAAAGATTTTGAAGTTTCCGATTTAGTGACGTAAGACTCAAGTCTTTGCTTTTTACAGCTCCCAATGGGATTTCATACAAAGTGCAGAGAAGGATAGGGCCTTGGAGCCAAGCTGGAAAAAGTGTGAGGCTGGGCAGCAATAGGGTTCAATTATCTTGAAGTCTTGCTCACACATGGGGGCAGACTTGAGCAGGAGATTGAGTGATGCACCATGATGCCATACCGCTATAGCGAAGATAGAGCCAAGCATAAAGGCTAAGAAGTCGCCTCTCACCTAAAGGCAAAGCTGTGAGTAATAACCAAATGAATAAGTTCATGCATACATGCTGCTTCCTCCAAAGAGTGTCCTCAATCCATCTCATCCCTTTGAGATGGATTGAGGAGCCACGTGATCCGGGCCTCTCTTCTTACATTGCTGCCCTACCGCCCCAGACCCAGATAAGTAGTAGAAAATGGATGGAAGAATCAATGGACCCAAGTCCTACCTAATTTCCTGCAGAGTAAACTGTTAGAGGTGCATGGAAAATGTAAGAAAAGCACCTGGAATGAGCCTTTTACTTAACTAAAAACAGGCTGCAGAGAGCATGCGGTTGGTCCGGTCCTTTAAAGACACGAGACAGGAGTAAAACCCCACTTTTCCTTTTTTGAATTGCCCATCATTTTTAATCCTGCCACGTAAAAATGTAAATTAAAAGTCAGACAATAATTATCTCCTATGATAATGAGAATTCCAGGTGAGGCAACAGGTCTTTGAGATAGAGATTTAATTTTCTTTCATCCTCTGCGCTGCACATGCATGCCGACAGAATTTCAAGCTGTTCAGTAAGGTGAGGTGGGGGGTGAGAGGAAGTGAGTTATGGATATGCCATTTTATCTTAATTTCCTCAGTCTGTGTGCATGCAAGAAACAAGGAGACATACTGATGAATTAACAGATCTTGTCACCGAGCTCCCGGTTAGTAAGCATCATCTTCTTAATCACTCATAATTTTCCGTTAACTTTTATTTTCCTGTAATCTTGATGTGTTTTTGGACGACTCCAGCAGGAATGGGGATGTTATCCCTCAAAGCTCTGAAGTGAGCAACGCAAGACAAATAAGCTGTGAAATGCTGGGTGTCAAATAAATGAATCAAAATCACTGCAGTCACAGACAAACAGACTAGAAAACACCAATCTGCATGCTGCTCATATCCTTTATTACTCCAACCTCACTCACCACTCAGGATCTGTCCCCTCGACTGAACTCCAAGGCCCACCAAAGTGAACTCCTTGTGCGAGTTTCTTTCTGACCACTTGCATCTGTGCCGTGGATCTTCTTCCAAGTGAATTATTTTTAGAAAGAGGAGGAACAAGGAGCCAAATTTGCTGAGTGGAGTGACTACTAGGATGGCATGGGATGATTGCGCCTTACTTGAACTGTGAGTGACACCCAGGTAAATATCATCTCCTCCAGATGTTTCTTGCACACTCTGAGCAACACTTAAAATACCAGGTTTCAATTTTTTATGCTCAAAAGATGTCAGTGAATACTATTGCTGCCATTCATCGTTTGAAAGAGCTGGGCTGAGGTCTGCAATGTCTGCCCTCCTGCCGGTGAGAGGACATGGGACTAAACACCCCAAAACACGTAGACTTAAAAACTTTATTTTCACATCCACGTCTTCTCATTTCAGGCATGTTCAAGCTGGGACAGCGGCCGCTTCAAGCCGATACTAGAAAGTTTATATTTTTAAAAACACTGACAAAAAGTGGAAATGTCCTTATAAAAATGTTATTATATACATCATAAACAGCATGAGCTATAAAAATACCTTCATTGACAAGTCTTAAAGTGAACCTAGCACCATAATCACAATCGAGTGATAATTGTGTCGCATTCAATATGACATAAACCGGCTTTGAACCATCGTTGTATTACAACACGAGCCCCGCCAATCCCAGCTTCCCTTTTTGTTATTCCTTTTGTCGACATGCTTTTACACCAACTGAACACTGGTGACGATCCAAAGGCCACTTCCTGCTTTGCTCCAGTCAACTTACGCTCCACCTTTGAGAACTATCAGGGTCTCTGCTAAAGAAGCTACTTAACAAACAGTAAAACTACAATAAGAGCCACAAAAAGCAGAACGAAAATATAACAAACATAGTCGTTTAAATTGGCATAACGGAACTTAACATGCATAAAATAAACAGATAAATATTGAAAGGTTTTTTTAAGCTGTGGTAAATGCCTTTGTAGGCATCGGTGAGTCTGCACCTCCACTACTTGGCTAGAGCTTCAACTCTGTCAGATTAAATACATTAAATACACTAGCAATAAAAGAGCTGCCTTAGAATCAAAAATATATGGATTAGACTTGAAAATATGGAAATCTTTTGTGGTTGAGGGATCGCGTGGTTTTGTGAGGTATGAACACGTCCCTGTAGAGTGAAAAAAAGCGGACTTGAGTCGAGAGCTCGGGCTCCTCCCTTGAAAGCAAAATCGCTTCCCTACAGACACATTTTGCGTCATTTAGTGTGTAATTATTTGACACAAATATTAACGGCTTACAGCCCTGTCAATCGTTTTTTCAACATTCCTTTCGAAAGAACATCGTCAATAAAACATTTCATCGTTTGTTCTGAAATGTGTGGACACGAGTCATCGCAGCCTTACGAACGTAACCTCTTGATGCAACAACCGAACCAATCAGAGTACCGCCACTGAAATGACTGGACTACTGTGATGCAGTAGATTGTTTCCTCCGCCGCCGCCGCCTCGCTGATGGACAGAAACCTCATGAAAAGCTTGTGAAAGCACAGGGTGGGCGTCAAAGTCAGGATGGGGAGGGGGGACCGTGCATGTGTCACTCTGCTGTTTGGAGGCTTGCTTGTGCTTCTGACTGCTGCTGCTCTTTGTTCAGGATGATGCTGATGATGTCTCCCTCGTGCTCCTTCATGTGCTCCATCAGTCGCTCTTTGCTGGTGGACTCGAAGCCGCAGATGCAGCAGCAGAACAGGAGCACACAGTACTCCATGCCGGGGCCTGGCGGGGGGAGCTGGCCCGTGCGTGGATGGCTCTGGGACTGAGACTGAAGCTGTGCAGGGTCCTTTCCCTGGGGGCTTACGGACTCGGGGGACCACTTTGAAGGATCTGTGGGAGGTGTGGAGAAGCCCACTGGGCTGTCAGCTGACAGAGCAGCTTTAGTTGCTGATGTGGGTGTTAGCGGTGGATCCGCTGTGCTCTTTGCTTTGTCCTTTGAGTGCGGGGACACTGCCGGGCGCTCTGCCGCAGACTCTACCACCGCAGATAACTTCTGAGGAGCTCTGAAAGAAGCAGAGGGTAAAATCATGAGAAGAAAAATGTCACCCTCAGCGTTTGTACGGGACTGGAACTTTACAGGCTTTCGTTTCCTCCCCCCAAAAGTAAAAATAAGTGCAAAGTGCAGACTAACACAGTTGTTTCATTTTGTGGGTGTAGAACATGTGTAGAGGTCAGAGGTCAAATGTGACATGATATGCTAAATCTTTATATGGTACTTAAACAGCACAATACACAGCACACTTGTGAGACTCATAGTTTCCAAGTTAAAAGGCTTTTTGCCAATTTTCCACCAATCATCATCAGTCACTGAGCACCTTCGTGGATGCAAAGCAAATTTTAAATGGGACTCAGAGGTATACAATATTTACAAATTAAAAATAATTACATTAAAATGGCTCATAATACTGTAAACAATCCAGCAACATTTCCAAACAAACTTGCTCAGTGCTTTTATTATTATACTGTCATGAACTTTAACCTTTAACACGCTAACTGAGGCCTGCAGAGTCTGACGTGGGACGTCCAATCCTAGCAAGACTGTGGCATTGTGTTAACACACCTGAATTCTCCAGATCATCTCATTTTTATTCATCAGGTATCTGATCGGCAGCAACACCCACCCTCTTAATTCCTATGGAAGCAGTGAGGACTGCATAAAAGTTCAGGAAACGTTTCCCCAGTGCAGTGCTTGCATGTGCATGCATTGCCAGAGCTGCATATTCAGCATGTTTTGCACGAAACCCTGCACACTACATCCTTATAACATGAAATTACAAATGATGAAGGCAAGTAGCAGAAAGTCATATATTCTTAACAAAAACAGAAATATAAGCGAGATATATCATTATTATTACTAAAACCATTATAACCTGTATAATCCCAGGACATGAAGATCACTGCCAGTTGATTTACTGTTGACATTTACAAACACTGAGATAAAACTTGAAAGAAGGCTGAAGGAACTGCAGTTTGTGTGCTTACCGGCTGCTCTGGGAGATTGCCTCGTTAATGGCTTTGTTAACCTGCTCGTAGTTGTAGTTCTGGTCTCCGGCGTGCTTCCACATGTGGGATTTGAGCGATGGCGGGTGACTGCACACATAGCCGCACAGAGAGCACCTGAAAGAGAGGAGGAGGAAAAAAATAAGTAAATAAATAAATAATGGAGGCAATATGAGAAAGGAGTGAGAGGGGCTCAAGCTGAAGATGATTTAATGTGTGTACTGAGGTTTTACTAATCCTTCTCCTACTTTCTATCAAGAGGAATCACCCTGACTGAACACTCCACGGGGGACACCGAGCTTGAGAGACAGAGACAAAGAGGGGAGAGAGGAAATCGGATTTGCAGCACGCTGCTGGACTCATTTGTCAAAATTAAAAAGAATTATGGAGTTTTAGATCTATTCAAACGCTTTCACTTGCAAATATCATTAAGGATAAAGACATCATGCGCCCTCCCCCCCGAACAGCTGACTGAACACGCTCAGAACATGTTATTTATAAAACAAGCCACGATGTCGTTAAAATGAAATCACATTGCAGTAGACTAGTGTGTGATAATGGCCCGTTTCTTTCTCCCAGTTACTGACTCACTTTAGACAACGTATGCTTCGGCTCCATCGTCGTCTCGAAGACACGATGAGGGCCAGTTTATTCCGGAAGCAGCAGATGCTTTTTGACACCACCAAGAAAAAAAACCCCACGATCTTTTTGGAGCTGACAGATGGTTTTGATGGTGCATTTAAAAATGCTCTCTTCTGCTCCATTTCACAGCGTTGTGCTTTTGTGTTGCTTCGCATCACGCTTGACGCCTCGAGGCCTCAAAGAGTAATGAGAAATTTAAAACTAAATAAAATAACAATCTCCACAAAAGGATCGGGGAAAATCTATAGCCAATTAATCCAGCCCGTCAGCATCCCACAAAGACTGAACCAACAGCCGTCAAACAGCTGCCTCTGACAGGCAAAGTCAATCAAACTCTGCCGTGTTCATTTGTTTGCTTTGCTTCCTTTCTGCTGCTGAGAAAACTGACAGCACGGAGCCAACGACTGGAACCAGATCCACCTTCTACAGGTGAAAAGGAATTTTAAATGGAAATGGAGTAATGTGACACACACACACACACACACACACACACACACACACACACGCACACACAGGTCACCAGCAAAGGTACCGTCATACCAAGTCAACCTCACAATTCTGTAAATGTGACAGTACTTGCTTTTTCTGTGGTGCCGTAAAAATCACAGACTTTAGTTTCAAGTCTTGAGTCACTCGTGGTTTCTTTATACTTTGTTTTCAAAGAGTCAGACTTAGGGCTGAACGATATATCGCATTTGCGATAATATCGCGACATGATCAAGTGCAATTTTCTAACCGCAAAGGCTGCGATTATACTGCGATTATATTATACAATTCATGGGCTGCATCCTCCTGAGGCCGCATTTGTAGACCGATTACATCACAGCGACGCGCCGAAGGCTGTCCAAATTACTACCATATCCCAGAATTCATAGCGCGGCCCAGCCAAACTCCAGTTTCCAGCAATGGCGGCCGCTACTAAGTTTTAAAATTACTCATACTAATCTTTCTGGGTCACAAAATAAACTTTTAACATATTTTCAGGCGAGAAAGTAGCTGTGTAAACATCAAATATCTGCTCGGTTTATCAAGATATCCCATATTTGCAAAAGTGCTTCGACGTTTTCAGAGGCGTCTGCTACCCACCAGCTCGACAGCTAGCCGGGAGCTCGAGGGTTACTGATGCGGCCGAGAACGGCACAACTCCCGGCACATCATTTTCAGATCACCGCGGAGTTTCGCTGCTCGGGTTAAACGTAATATATAAGTCACTTAGACAACCTAAAAATGTTATTGTTGGGCTTTTTTCAGTGTTTTGTTTGTTCGTGAGTAAATCGGTTTGGCTGAGATTAAAGTTATTAGATTAGATAAAATAAAACTTTATTAATCCCCCGGGTGGGTTCCTCCTTGGTTTTCACACAGCTGACTAAACGTCAAACAGAAAACTTATTAAACAGAAGTATGAGACAGTCGAGAATTTACACCAGTGTCTGGTTATATTTTAGATAGCAAGAAGCAGACGGCAGAGTTTATTAAACTCCACCGAGACAGCGGTGACGCTAATCAGAACTAGACCGTCCAATTTCACGCCTTTAAACTTTAAAGGCGTGTTTGTGTGTGTGTTTATACAATTGCTATTATGTTTGCACTTTATGTGTAATGTTACTGACTGCAGAGATCAGTAAGATGTGTGTATTTTTTATTTATTAGTTTTATTTATTTAATATTATTTTTTAATTGAATGACTGTCTAGTAGTTCACAGATGTCGAAAAACTGAGTGTGGTAAAGCCACTGATTTTTTTTTTATGTATATTTCTGCAATCTGCACATTGTACTGACTTTCATTTTAATGTTTACACCAGGGTTCCTTGTCAGCACTTTATGCTCAGATGTTTGTAAGCTAAAAATAAACTATTGTGTATGTTCAAATATACTGTTGTGATTGAAGAAGTTAAATAAAAATGTCAGTCATCAATTCATGCATCACCTCATGTCATCATAACAGAGGTCTGTCTTCCAGGAAAGAACAGTTTAAAATTAATGTAATATAGTATTGGCCATACTATATGATGTATTGCTTGTCTTTGTTTAATAATACAGAAGACAAAGACCTTAAAAAATAATCGCATATCGCATCGCAATCGCAATATTGGGGCAAAAAATCGCAATTAGATTATTTTCCATAATCGTTCAGCCCTAGTCAGACTTTCTTTTATTTGTATAGCGACCAAATCACACCAGTCGCCTCAAAGTGCTTTATACTTAAGGTAGAGACTCTATAGTAATACAGAGAAAACCCGAAAGAGGCGACCCGCCGCATGAACAAGCGCTCGGTGACAGTGGGAAGGAAGAAACCTCCGGCAGCACCAGGCTCAGGGAGGGGCAGCCATCTGCTGTGCTCGGTTGGGGGTGAGGAGAGGAAGCCAGTGGTTTTGGTTTGTTTTTGAAGGTGCAACCCTAGAATAAGCGTGTCCCCCGAGGGGGGAGTGGTGACTGGAGCAGACTTCACTCGACATGTAGGTGAAGGAAACAGAGGTGATGAGGAGGTGCCGTGTAGAAATGCAGAGATGGAGCAGTTTTTGCAAACAGGACAGAAAAAGCTGCAGGGAACGAAGAGGTAGTCCACCTGTGTGGAGGAAGGTGCACACAGGTGGACTACAACAGGTTGTGTGTGCCCAGTTCCATTCATGATGTAAACAGGCTCCTGTTACCGCAAAATCTAATAATGCATCACTTTTGCTGCTTGTACAAACCTGGGACATTTTATTTGTTAATGCTTGGTTACATCTGTGGCAGATCTCTCTCCATCCTCCCTCCACGTTGGGCGTGGCTCCCCGTGATTGGCCCTCTGCTCTCGACAGTGAGCCAGCATTTAAATCTGTGCAGCATCACAAGAGATTTGCTCCAGTGTGATAATCCCTGAAACCCTGAGATCCTTGACAGAAACCCGTTAACTGTTTCTGCCTCACAGCTGGAGACAAAAGATGATCGAGGGCTTTGTGTTTGGGCTCCTCGGTGTGGAATGACCTGCCCGAGGACATCCAGTGGCTTCCTTTTAAATCACTGCTAAAGACTCAAACCCTCATTTTTGGTCATTTTTAGTAGGGCTGCTCAATTAATCGAATTTTAATCACGATTACGATCTGGGCTTTCAACGATCATTAAAAATGACTGAGCCGATTATTAGCCCCTCCCTCGTTTATCCGCGACACCTTAAAGGCCGGTCCGTGAAAATATTGTCGGGCATAAACCGGTCCGTGGCGCAAAAAAGGTTGAGACCGCTGATTAAGAGGACCCGAGGGAAGCTCGGAAAGCTAAGCAGAAGTTATTTGGAGAGGAGAGTGACTGCCGTTGGTTGAAAAGAGAGGTAAAAAAAAACTTCAGTGGTGTTGCACACTATGTTATATTATTTTTTAAAGTCATTATTCAATACATTGTTATTGTTAACCCTTTAAAGCCGGTCAGAGCAGCACGCTCCGTTTTGTGTAACTATTTTTAAATCCCTGTAGAACCTGAACCGTGTAAGCTAGCGCAATAATTTGTTTTGCATATGAAACTTACATCTGATGCCATCAGCTTGTCCTCGGTCACGGTTTCGTTCCACATATAGCTTTGCAAAAATTGCATAAAAAGCGCTTGCAGGAACAAAAACATAATATTCCAGAAACACGCTTTGCCGATCCTATCAGCTGTTCGTAACACTTCGCACATTGAAACAGAAGTCACCGCTAACTATCACATGTCCGCCATTTCCTGCCCGAAACCGGAAGTGATGTCATTTTCGCGGAAAATGTAGTTTTTTTTTACTTGTAGGCCTTAAAAGCCTATACTGGTCATGTTTGACTTTTCTGAATAGTTTCTGGGATGCTTAGAACTCGAATTGCACTGCTGGAAATAGTTTATTTTGATGCACATGCTGTTTTCTTTGCAAATTTGCATCATAGGATTGTTTTTTGTTTTTCCTGCAGTATATAAAAATTGCTGTATCTCCAAAATAAAACTATGAAGACACTCAAAATAAATTTCCTGTGGTGGGAAACTATTTTTTGCAACTTTTTTGTATTTAAAGTTTTGAGGGATAAACCTCTTAAATTTCTCCAAGTAGAAATATATGTTAAAAAACAAAAACGATTTTCAATTTTTTTTGTAGTTTATTGCACTTTTTTGCAATTAATGTAGTTACTATGGACTTAATGCATACATATTATTAAAATATGGGCTATAACAGTTGTATAGCAACTTGAAATGCTCCCACAAATGGCACTACAACATGTAAAAAAATAATATAAGCTCTGGCGGACTTGGTTCTATAGTAGGGGCCCGTTCTTCGTACGTCGCTTACTACATCCAAGATCAAATGACACATCCAAGATCAAATCATCGCGCTAACCGTGAGCTCGCTAATCCAGTTCCCCGAACACACCTGCTGTTGACGATTACTACAGCTGGACGCAGGAATGTGACATCACTGGGTGTCGTAAAAGGGGCTACGCATCGATAGTAGAAACATTGATCGGCAACCCGCTGATTGGTCGGCGAAAATGTCGAAGGGGCGTGCTCGGTATTTTCCGGCAGCAGAGCAAGAACCCATGAGTGAGGGATTACAGGAGTTTCAGAGTTTAATTAAAACGCAAGAGAACACTGCAAAGGCTGCAAAAGCAAGGAGAGAGGGCTGGCAGAAAGTTGCTGACAAATCAAACTCGTAGGTAATTTAATAATAATAATAATAATAATGGATTGGATTTATATAGCGCTTTCCAAGGCACCCAAAGCGCTTTACGATACCACTATTCATTCACTCCCACATTCACACACTGGTGGAGGCAGCTACGGTTGTAGCCAGGCTGCCATATCGCGCCATCGGCCCCTCTGGCCAACACCAGTAGGCGGTAGGGTAGATCTATCATATGACACTATATTGTCCAATATCATATGGCATTATATTATATTATAATATGTTATATTATATCCCCTTTCACATTAGAGCCACAACAGGACCCACAAGAACATGGGAACAAGTAAAAGTGGAATACAGGAGTATTCTACAGAATGGTAATATTTATCTCTTAGATTGCTTTGCGTCTCTTGGCAAGGTAATACTGGCCTGTAATACTCTGTTAGTTTGTTCATAACAGCAACCAAGAAAAGGGCAGAGCAAAAAAAAAGACAGGTGGTGGTCCTGCACCCCCTCGTCAACAAGTTGGTTAAGTAAATAATACCCTCACGGGAATATCGATATCTCTCTATGAGCACACTGTCGCGCTGAGCTAAAGGATCCTGTCTATCCCGTAATATACGCTGAATTCTGAGGACTCTCCTTATCAATCTTGCACCTTCCGCAATGGGTTGGTCGCGTATACGGACAGGACATGGCTGCGACAGGCTTCCCAAATCCACCTTCGCTTTTATAGCCGTGGTCTCTCATCTTGATTACACGAAGTAATTTACAATTACTACTCTGAAATATGAATTACATCTGTAATAATCACATACATGTAATAGAATGTTAATAGTACATTTCCCTTTTTTAGGAAATGACCTGTATGTATCTGTGTGACATCAATAAAAGGATCAAGTGCTGCATTATCTTTAGTTACATTGATAATATTTATTTATGGTGAAACAGTGGAAAAATATCGCTGTTGCTTTCGTATAAATGAAGCGGACATACCTGCGTGGCCGCGATCTAATCCTGTTTACATAAAGTGAACCTGCTCCCGAGCAGGTTTACGCTTACGGCTCTGTTGCTATGACAGCAAGTCCCGGATGAGCTTCGGGGAACCGACTGATCCAGGATCACGCGAAATCGTCAACAATCTAATCCGGCTAACCTACTTAGCGAGGTACGAAGAACGGGCCCCAGGTCTTAAAGGGTTAAATAAATATCGTCAAATAATCGAGATCTCAATTTCAGTGAAAATAATCGTGATTATCATTTTAGCCATAATCGAGCAGCCCTAATTTTTAGTATAGATTTTTTTATTTTAACATTAATTGTAAGTGTGGAATCACATTATCTTATTTTGATGCTGCACTTCAGTCATTTATAACAAATATGTAAATTTCTTTGGTAATTTCTCCCACTTTGTTTTTTTATTCTGTGTTACTGGGAAGCCTCTGTTACCCTGCTATACAAATTATTATTATTATAAATCGGAAACTGAAAATTCAGACTGTGTCTTGTTAGTTTTAATTGAGTATTTGCAAAAAGGACACTGTAAGGAGCACCAGCAGTCGCAGCATGTTATGTCTAGCGTTCTCGCTGGGACGCCTCGCTTCAGAGCAAACAAAAGGTGTGAAAGTCACCAGAAAAGTCAAGATATCTCATCCTCCTACTTTACTTTTAAAGCAGTCCGTCTCCCTCAAGTCCCTCCTCGTTATGAAAGTGCTGCGCTAAAGAGAAAGAAGGCAGCGTCTGTGCCATTTTGAATGTATGGAAACGAGCGTTGAAGCCTCGCAGGTACCGAGGACAAGTGCTCAGTGAAGTGGAAATCAGCAATCAGAGTCTCGCTCGGGGTTGAGGATTTAACATTTTAAGGAGAGTCGAGTGTTGACTGCCATTCACTTTCTCCACCCGCCATCCACTAAACTTGCAATCAGAAGCCCACTTCTTAAATCTCCGGACTGAGAGTGCACGCACGTGGTCACAAACAGGTTCTGACCCACACAGGTAACCTACAGACCTTTCAAATAACACTTTAAAGAAAATCTAAGGTCATATGTTCCCAAGTAAACACAATGCTGATTCAAAATCAACACTAGTGTAAAAGTCTGAATGTGTTTATTAACATGCAAAGGACACAAAACATTCAACTTGATTTTCTATACCGGCGGGCTTCTTTAGGGTTTCCTGCTGGAGTCAACTGATTAATCTCATCCTACTAACATATTTAAAAAATAAAGGCTGAAAGGGCTGAACATGGGCGATGACACATTTTAAACGGATCCAAACTAAATTTAAGACGCAGCTGGCTGCATAAATTTTATGTTTTATCGACTGCACTGTTTTCACCCACCTACAGACTGCCGTCTTTGTCTCTGTGAATTTTGCCTCGACACTGGTTGAAACTACAGACTGGAGTTTGGAGGTAATTCGATTAGAGCACGTGTTCGTAACGCAGCCCGCAGCTTCTTCTGGACACACACAGCTCTTCCTTCTCACCTCAGAAGTGCAGCGGTCATTGTTATCATCGCTCCCTGCGGTGGGAGCGTGTTTGAAGTGTCTCACCTGTACTGCTCCAGCAGCTGCACGGCCTGGTGCTCCTGAGGGTGCCTCCTCATGTGGCTCTTTAAACTGTTCATGTTGGTGGTGGCAAAATCGCAGCTGCAGCACCTGCCGGGGGCATTTAGAAAGAAAAAAAGAGAGATAGAGACAGAGCAGCTTATTTAACTGGGAAATGCAGTTACAGAAGCAGCATTTTGATGTCAGTGTGTTGAGATAAAGGACTTGGAGCAAAGCAGGCAGGACATTCCTACTTTAACAACAGAAATAAATCAGTGTTTTCTATTTCCTTACACTTGCACTGTGGCTGAGCGATGAAACTGGCACTTCCAGTAGCTTAGAGGCAGATACGGCACTGTACAAGGATTGCAGGAAGAGGATACACTCGACTCGCTGCCATCAGCCGCACAGCATTAAAGTCTCACACACACAGACACACACACACACTTCATTTTTAGGTTAATTTGGCTCAAGCTACAAACTGGTTTCTCCTGTAACTACAACAACTGCAACATGTGGGCTGGATTAATTGCACATATTAATATTCCAGCAACTGTAATTCAAGGAGAGAACAAACTGAGTTTATCATAAATTATTTATGGAGCTTTGGTTTATTGTGTGCTACATGGAAATGAATGTGGCCTTGCCCCGAGAAACTTAAACTTGTAGAAAGGTATCGCTTCCCAGTTTGGAGCTTTTGAGAAAGCAACAGGGTAACTGTAAATTCACATTAAAGCAGCTTTAAGAGTATTTTTGTTTCCTTTTCCTACCAAACTTATTTAAACATCTTTTTTTAACAAATTATTTAACTTTACAGATGCTGAGAGGCAGGTTTTGACACATTAGGTCAGAGTCTAGAAAATTGCTTCCCCTGTCTTCTGACTTTATGCTAAACTAGGCTAAGCTACGCTATGGTTGCTAACACCCAGGTGTTGACAGTATGCGGGTCACCTAGCATATAAAAGGGTAGTTATATTGCTGGGTAATGATTTGTGCAACTAGTTACATGAGAAATGAGAACAGAAAAGTACTTATTGGCTGCTAACGCTACTAGAAATAAGAGCATTTAGGAACCTAATAAATGATTATAAGCTTACAGCAGAATATCAGAAGGTTTTCAGTCAAACCATTTCTTCCCCATTAACAGATAAGATAAGTACATTATATTTCCAGCTGTTTATTACCACCAGCACAGTTATGGTAATATTATGGGCAGACCCCGGAACGACCAGCAGGGCTCTGCAACAGATCTAACAGGGATCCTAATAAACTACAGTATGTAGTGGGCACTATGTTTTCATACTCGTGTTGAACGGTTTGACGAATGAATACTAATAAGAGTTTCAGGCATGATAATGGGCATCTTTGCACTCTGCTGTTTCCCTTCAAGTCCTTCTGTAATGCCAACAGATGATAGCAGCGATGGTATTACTGTCAGTGTTACTGTATAACGTTCAGACCTCATACTCAATTCCAATTATGTATTCCAACTCCTAACTGCACGGATTTCCTCTAACAGCTGACGGCCTGCACAGGCAGAGAACAGCTAGCGAGTTAGATTCATTTGTAGATTCATAGTTTTATTCTTGGACTCCATGAAAGTATTTTCTCAGAATTTAAAGTTCAAATTAATTCCATTTTATTTTTTTTTTACTAGGCCTTTGTGCAGGTAGATGTTTATCTCCCTTTGCACTACCCTAATGCAACTTTCTCTTCATTTGATACCCCAAAATGTTTAAGTGGTTGGATCTTCTGGGGGATGAGATGAACAGATGCCGACTTTCAATCAAGTCAAGGGTTAGAAAAGACAAAACTGCCAGAACCTGAGAGCCTACGTGGCCCAAACGTAACATTTCCTTCATACTGACCACATTATTTGAAACATTGTATTCATATTAAACATGGTCAATGTATTGTCATGTAAGGTTTTCCCTGGACTCTATGACGCGCACCCTTTGATTCAGAAGGCTGTGGAAGCAGGAATAACTGAAGTATGGCTGTAACAGTTCTCACATCACTGTGGAGGAACGTTTCCTCACACTTTCTTTTTCAAAACAACATTGCTTCAATTAATTAAAGGTCTGCAGGTATTTGTTTATCCACCGCTCTCCTGAGGTCCCGCCACAGCATTTTAATGAGGTTGAGTCTGAAATTTGACTGGGTCACTGTAATTCTTACGTTTTCCAGTCATTCTGTTATAGATTTGCTGGTGAGTTTGGGATCGTTGTCCTGTTGCATCACTATTTCGGCCAAGTTCAGCTCGACTGACATGTAGCGTATACTTTGGTACACAGAGGAGTTCATGTTTGACTCAGTGACTGGAAGGTGCTCAGGTCCAGGGGATGCAAAACAAGCCCAAACCATCACTCCTCCGAAAACTGTGATTGGAAGTTTGCACGAGTCGTGTCTGCAAACCTGAGCCGTGCTGCCATGTTTAGAGAAACGAGGCTTTCTCCTGGGAACCCTTCTAAACAAGCCATGCTTGCTGTGCTGCAATGAACCTGAAAATTCGACATGCCAACTGAGGCTTGTAGAGTCTGGGATGGAGCTCTGGGGTTTTTGCAGCTTCTCTGACCTTGGGTCTGACCTTGGGTTCATTTTCTGGAACGTCCACTCCTGCCAAGAGTGCAGCTATGTATTAACACGCATTAGAGTGCTTCAGACAAGCAAACTGGTGAAACATCTGCTTTTATAGGAGGTGCTGATGATTAACCAAGCACATCTGATTAGCAGCACCTGGCTGCTACTTGCCTTTACAATCCTATGGAGGGAGTAAACATTTACTTCACTTTCACATGACTGTATGCAGCAGAAAATAAAACTAGGCAGACCGAGCCTGCTTTAACGGTGATGTAATCATACCCAAAAACAAAGGAGCAAATTTAAACCAGTGTACGATACTTTGGTGAAACACTGCATACATCAGAGCGCACAGCGGCCGTGCACACAGCACAGTGTTTGATTACATGTAAAAACATCGCAGCCTGTGCATATTTTTACAGTGACAGTCTTCTGTGTGACTGATGTGCTGACTTTCAGCTTTTATTGGAGGATGTTTACTTCCAGCTTGGGTGTTGAACAGCACAGAACTGTAGCCCTGTCATTATCCTTCTGCGCTGCACTCGAAGCTGAAAGTCTGCACTTCAACCTCCAGTGTGCTGGAGCACAGAGCCAAAGCCACAGAAAACGTGGCAGCCCACACTGTACTGCTGTGACATGACACACGTTCAGATGCAGGAGCTTCTTTCTGATATTAGACACTTTAAATGTGCAGTATGTGCATGTGAGCAGGCAGAAATGTGAGTTTTGCCAGTTTAAGTGTAAAAGTAAAAGGGTTGACCTTTACGTGTTGACATTTAATTTAGGCCTTTAATTAACAGTATTCTCATTATGGATTAATCTGCCCATTGACTTCTTGTTTAATCGAGGATTTGCTTTGGTTACCAAATGTCATAAAAAAGTGAAAAAGTCAGGGTACAGTTTTCTATCGCACACCTGAAAGAGAAAAGTGGAAGCCTGACATTTGAGAAGCTGGAAACATTTAAAATTAAAAAAAAAAAAAAAAAGGAAGTCCAAATTGATTTCTGTGGACTGACTAGTCACTGCAGGTTCACTTTAATTTCAGGTGTAATTTGATCTGTCCTCATGAAAGCACGAGGGTAAGGGCATAACAAGCATGCAGGGACCTGCTTCATCCAGCCACTCATTTTCCTCACTGCCAAAATATTAAAAAATCTCCTGTTTCCACCTGTTTACTTTGTGCTTTCCTCAATATTCCCACCTGCATGAGCCAGCAACACCCGACTCGGCATTCTCACACAAGTACCTCACAGGATTTTTGATCACACTGACTCTAAACTAAATTGGAAGCTGCCTGACCTTTACAAGAGCGAAAAGAAATCAGGCGAATATAATTCTGACTTTAGAGCACAAACGTCAGCGCTCTGTTAAGAAACCAACCTAAAGTTTGTGCTTTGAGTTAAATCTGTGCTAACACAGAGACAAAGTGAGGGAACTGTGTGACAGAGTGTGCCTGTGCCCACACTGAGATCGCTGTGCTGCTGGGAGCATTTCTAGGTGATTACTGCCCTCTAAAGGACCAATTTAAAATGACATGCAGAGCTCAAGTATCTCTTAAAGTAATAGGACATGAATGAGAATTAGCAAATAGAATTTAAATAGCTCAGTGTGCCTCAAAGGGGAACTCAAAACTAAAAAAAAAGGCTGTCGCCATGCAGAAGTCACAGTGAGCTCTAAAAGTCCTCTTTTCACTTACAGTGGACACCAACAAACCCTTCACTATACACTCATGCAGAGTTTTATTTCTGACATGCAGGAAAAGCCAATTTTATGCAACTTGCATCAAACGAGACATGCAATGAACCTGAGAAACTGGAGCGCTTTCAGTCTACTTCCTGATGTATCAGCGTCTTGCTAAAGGTCATATAGCATTCCTGCAACCAGCATTATTCTGTACATTCAAATAAACAAACACAGCATGACGGCAAACACGAAGAAATGGAAAACTTTCCAAGCATGAAGAGCAGAACGTGAACAGTTTCAATGAAAAAGCCGCAGCATTTGTTCCCCACCAAACCTGCTGTCTCAACACGGGGGGTCAAGTTTAACCCAACACACCCCCTACAAACACACACACACACGCACACACACAATTAATCAACGATATCTGCAAAAGATCTTAGGTGGTTTTAGGAACTTTAATATTCATTATAAAGATCAACTTTATCTCTTATGACAATGCCATACTAGAGGTTTTCAGTTTCCCACCACTACGAAGGATCCTCACTGAACAGAGGGCGTGGCTTATGACGCCTAGAGTCAACAATGTAGCTTTTAGAAACCTTCCAAGGCACCTCAACGCCCACTCACATCTTGCTTCTGGTTACTACAATAAGTCACATGATAGGGCGAGGCAAGGTCTCACAGTAGTTCCACCCAAAACCTCTGATGGTATTGACCCAAGCCTTTTTTCACACCATGTGAGGCTCATGATTAATAGTAGGTCAATGATCCTCTTAAGGGACAACCTCCACTAGGGTTTAAATACCTGATTTTAGAGCTGAAGAAGCTACTTGGATGAGAGGTGAATGTCTTCACCAAACTTTCTGTCCAAGCTCCTTACACTACCATGATGTGGACACCTACGTGAAACACAGAAAATGTGTTTTGCTTTACTCAGAGACAAACTATTTGACCCTGAGGGGAAAAAGCCACTAAGGCTACGTCCACACTAATCGTTTTCTCTCCGTTTTGGCCTCCCGTCCACACTGAGACGGCGTTTTGGCTCAAGGAAAACGCATACATTGGAAAACGGTGCTTTCATGGAGCAGTGTGGACAGCGAACCCGGAGCCTTTTCAAAAACGATGACACATTTTAGTCATGTGATGCAGTCATGTGACCAATTAAACTAAGATAGCAGAGGACATTATACAGCAGTTGTTTTGTTTGCCCTCAATTTTGACTATTAAAGATTAATATCAGTCTCTACATGCTCCAGAGAGCTTTTCTTCAAATTCTTTAATTCTCACTCGCTTTTGCAACTTTGTACTTTTGTGTTACTCGCAGCAACAACTCCACCTCATTGTTAGTCCACTGAAAAAACTTCAAAGAGCCTGAAACTAAACAAACGGCAGACAGAAATGAGGCAGGTCGTATCCTCTTACGTTTCACGCATGAGCAGGACTGGAACGTAAGTGTTTTTCGGCCGTTTCAATGTGGACGCACAACTCTGTGAAAACGACTGAAAACACTACTGCCTGCAGGCTGCCTTCGCGCTACCACCACTAAAGTATAAAACAGGCATAAAACATGTTTTACACATTTTTTTCAATAATGTATGAAATATGGGCACTTTTATAAGATAATTTGATAATTTACTACTTTAATTCTCCTGGAGAAAAGCAGAATCTGACTGTGAAAATCAAACAGTCTGATAAACTGTTTGCTGTTCTCTGGTCGAGGGATGCATCTTCTGCTAAGACGACAGCATTCAGATTTGATCGGCTTTCACAGCTGGTGAAGTTTTGCTGTTTCCACTCTTTTTTCCATCACTACATTAATCTCTACAAACACTTATCATCTGGCGCTGAACTGTGAGAACAACAGAAAGCATTACACTGGTGCTAGCTTCCTGTTAAATCCAAAAATTATTTTAGGATCCACAGACTTATGTGTTCTCAGTTTCTCTGTCCTAATGTACTGCTTGACTTTAATGTTTCTGTCCCACGAGGTCAGTGGAGGTTAATAAAGAAGATCGTGCCGTTGCTCCAAAAATCCAGAAAAACCTTCCTCACGCGATCAAATGTTCAGCTTCCACTGACAGATGGAAATGTCTTCAACTACTCAAACATCTTAACACTTGCTACTTATTTTAACAATTTTTATTTTAATAATTAATCCCTATTTTTTTTAAAAAGAATCCTGTTGACTTGAGATTTTTGTGTATATCATGTTTATCTTAATAATCTTATACGTATTCATCTGCACACACGCAATGAAGCAAGGCTTAAGTCTGACACAGGAAACAGAATAAATGTATCCAACTTTGCTTATTTTCTATTAATTTTTAAGCTGAAAATGTCAAACTGTGCGCGTTCTTTGAATCATTGTAGCTTAGTAATGTTTCAAATGAATACTCACTTCACTGCGCTCATAAATGATTAAACATCTAATAAAAACTCCTCTAGGTTTACGAGAAACCATCAATCACATTTCACCCAGCGTTACCGCCACAGGCTAAAGGCATCGCAGGCATCACTAAGGGGCTACATTTCACTGGGAATGGGTCACACCCCCGGGAAGCTAAGATGAGAATTGGGAGCAACAATCTTATGCTATTTTTTTGTTTGCACTCTATGCATCAGAAACTGTTAAACTATGATTCTGAAAGCTTTGAAAGACATTTGCAGACAGATACATTCAGATAAACAGTGGAGATATATTGGAAGGTCTGTTGGTTTTTTCTTGCATTAATGCTTGCATGACGTTATGAGCAAGATCTTACTGGAGCCTGAATTTCAAACAGGACACGTATGAAACAAAGGCAGGACCACAGAACTTTATGACGTTTGGAAAGGGTGTGGTATTGTTCCATATCGCTTTATAACTTATTTACTATCTTTTTCTCACTCGCTATCACTCATTCTCATACATGTTCTGCTGTTAGACTTGGGGTTGTGCAACAGCTCGCTCAAAGTTCAGTTTGCGCAGACTAACATGAACAGGAACCTTTACAACCAATATTTTGTAAAACTAAAAATGATCAAGTTCAAGGTCATTCTGAAGAAGCTGCTCTGATCCTTCTCTAGCTCTGCACACACAAAAATATCATTAAATACACTCACAGACAGATCACTGTCAAAAACCAAAGGGGGAAAAAAGGCAACTATGTGTTTTACCACTTAAACAATGTGTCACACTGCAGGAAACCTCAAACAGATGACAGAAAAGCGATCAGTCAGCTCTGCGGGCCGTTTGCAGCTGTTGATTCACCATCTTACCCTTTAGTAACGATTTGTTGTTATCATCAATCACTCGCAGATATTTCCCAAGACTGTCTGTTTCAAATTCACTGCCGACGACGTGGCTGACGTTCTGATTTGTTTTTTCACACCCAGCGGGTCCAATTTCCATAGAAATGTAAGATTTCTGGGGAAATTGGAGAATCTGTAGTGATTTGCTGAGAAAACCCTTCAAATCTACAATCTTCATACACATAAGACCTCAGCATTAATGCTGGTAGCCGTGCTGTCTGAACGGCCACGATCATTAGTCATGTAGACAAACTGTATTGTTCGAGTGAAATATGTACAGTGCACCGTTTCACCCTTACAACAGCCAGTCACACATATTTTTCTTCTATCTTTAGTTCAACATTTAGTAAAAAAGGTGAAATTCTATGAAAATAATCTTTTTAAATGTTCCCAGTAACATTAAGTGCTGCACAGAGTGCATCATAACGAAGCTGCTCCCAGCTCGCTGTAGTTAGTGACTGTGCAAAAGACCTTTTAGGTCCTTTAACCCTTTAAGACCTACCATAGAACCAAGTCCGCCAGAGCTTATATTATATTTTTACATGCTGTGGAGCCATTTTTGGGAGCATTTCAAGTTCCTATACATCAATACAACCATTATAGCCCAAATTTTAATAATATGTATTCATTAAGTGCATAGAAATTACATAAATTGCAAAAAAGTGCAATAAACTACAAACAAATTGAAAATCGTTTTTGTTTTTTAACATATATTTCTAGTTAGAGAAATTTAAGAGGCTTATCCCTCAAAACTGTAAATACAAAAAAGTTGCACAAAATAGTTTCCCACCACAGGAAATTTATTTTAAGTGTCTTCATAGTTTTGTTTTTGAAATACACCAATTTTCATATACTGCAGGAAAAACGAAAATAAATATTATAGTGCAAATTTGCAAAAAAGCAGCATATGCATCAAAATAAACTATTTCCAGCAGTGCAATATGAGACCTAAGCATCCCAGAAACGACACAAAGTCATAAAGTCAAAGATAACTTAAAAACACCAGTATAGGCTCATAAGGCCCTGATGGTAAAAAACTACATTTCCGCAAAAATGACATCACTTCCGGTTTCGGGCAGGTAATGGCGGACATGCGAAAGTTCGCTCTGACGTCTATTCCAACGTAGGAAGTGTTACAAACAGCTGATCGGATCGGCAAAGCCATGTTTTTGTTGCTGCAAGCGCTTTTTATGCAGTTTTTGCAAAGCTATATGTGGAAGGAAACTGTGACCTAGGACAAGCTGATGGCATAAGATGTAAGTACAACTCCTCCGGTGTCATGTGCAAAAAAAATTTTTGCGCTAGCTTATGTGGTTGCAGAGCTACCGCGATTTAAAAATTGTTACGCAAAACAGAGCGTGCCCGCTCCGACCGGTTTTAAAGGGTTAAAATAACCCTCAGCAATCCAAGTGCTCATCAATGGTAACGCTAAACTAACACAATATGCATTTATTCATCTCTACGCATATCCCATTTATTCATTTGTATCCATCCCTCCGTCCCTGGAGTTACCTCAGGTGTCATGGGGCAAGAGGCGGGGCATTTTTTGTTCCTTTCTTTAAAAACAAACAAACAAACAAACTCAAATCTTGGCAATCAGGCGACAAAGAAAGTAAAATGCACGACCGGCCGAAGCACCACAAAGACTGTGGGTGTTAACACAAGGCCACTAATTTTACTGTTACTAACATTACATAAAAGGTTGGTTCTTACCACAATGATTAACTTCATTTTGTAGACAAAGTGAAATTTAAAAACTGCTAAAACTTGGCTAGTGGGAGGTGAAATGAGCAGATGGCGCAGGTTTTCTTTCACAACTCACCGATAAGGTTTGTCAGAGTTATGAATGCGCCGGTGGTTCCTCACCCCGACGTACGTAGAGCTGGTGTAGTTGCACACGTCGCACTTAAACATCTTCTGTGGACTACCTTCTGTAAGAGAAGGCAACGTAAACACACCTTTACAACTTGTTGAGAACAACACCGAGCCGTCAGCCAAATATCGTAACAATTAATGGTGCCATAAAAACATAAACCACGTCTTACCTTCATCTGTGACCCGCTCCGTCTCCTCCATTGCGGCCGCCGTCTCAGCGACTGGTGTGAGCATTTCCACGTCACTGCTGAAGCTGTGGTGCTCTCTCTCATGGTTTCTTAACTGGCTCTAAAAATGAATAGAAACAGCGATACTGTGAGATTTCTAAGTAATTATGATACACTGAATGGATTAAAAACAGCTGGCAGATTTCCCCAATGATGCACTTTGTGGTCTTTATTAGGCATTTTACCTCACACCTCAGGCACAGATATGAGAATAGGGGGCCTGCTTTCACACCTCCCAATTAGCGTAACTCCCAGATCTGCTGGAAAATATGATGAACTTAATAATCTCTGCTGCAGAGAGGCAGCGGAGCCCGATGATAAAAGTGGAATCAATACTTTTATCCTTTGCCTGCATCCGACTGCTGCACACTTTTCCTTGCTAATTTATCAACTCAAGCTTTAATCTATTATTACCGTTTGATGACCGACAAGAAGAGATGCTGACAACAGCAACTCGGTGAATGTTGCAGTGTTGGGTGAAGATAAAACCAGAGGCATTATAAGCAGGAGGAACACTCAACAAGTCTTGAATAAAACAGACAGCTGACCCAGCTCTGCCAGCATTGAACTAATCAACAGTCAAACTTAGAAACATGTCAGCTAAATATGAGCAGCCTGACACTATTCTAGCTAACTATTGGATGTTCAGTACCCCCAATTCCTCCTGTGCATTTCAGGATGCTTTTAAGCTGCAGTTGGTTTTTTTAAATCAGTGAAATAACAACAATATTTATCTCAATATAAGGAATAAAAATCACAGCATCAACATACGGACTTGAAAGTTCATAAGGAAGCTCCTGGAGGGAGATGAATGAAACGAGTGGAGCGGACATGAGGGATTGTACAAAGAATGGGAAAATGTGTTTGTCCCGGCAAAAAAAAAAAAAAAAACTGACCAAGACAAAGAACCAGGACCCAGGAGGGCAGAAGTACCAGCCTCTTATTTGTTTCTACCAGCTGACACCGCATATAAAACACAGGGACACGACCACGAGGTAATAAACACACGATGCACCAGCACAAGCATAAATGCTGGCAACGACGGCGGCCACTCGTGAAGGTTACGTCGCAGGCTCTACAAAGATTATCCGAGTCTAAATCAGGCCCTACCTCCAGAAGACTCGATAAAACACACCCAGTACACACAACTGTTTGTGTTGGTGGCAACAAAATATCAAGGTGACAAGCCAAACATCAATAAATGCTGGCTATGATTATCACAGTGCCATGATACAGCTATTGTGTGATAGCCAATACTAGACAATTATTATTGATTATCTGTGTAACTGTGTTCCCCTGCTGTCAATAATTTCCCTTTAAGGAGTCATAAAATAGTAACTCTGACAAAACATGACAGTAAAATCGTTTGGAGTCTCTGAATACAAATATATATGTATTGTATTTACACCTGAATACGTCTTTATAACTGCCTCACTACGAGAACAACAGCGAAACACAAACATGCCATAATCACACATGCATGCTTTCAGTCAGTCACATGGAGAAGATCGCCCACCATGCCAAGTATGTGCGACACATTCAACTGTAGCGCTGTGTAGTTCATCATTCATATAAGTCAGCGGTCCCCAACCCCCGGGCCTCGGACCGGTACCGGTCCGTGAGTCTTTGGTACCGGGCCGCGAGAGTTGAGGCTCGGGTGTGAAATGTATGGTTTTCAGGGTTTTTATTGGTTTTCAGCGTTATTTTGTCATCGTTTTTATCGTTAACTCGGTTTTCCTGGGTCTTTTCACGTGTGTTATGAATAAATCTTCTTTTTTTCGGTACTGGTACTAGTTTTATTTAGTTGTATTTATCCGCGACACCTTAAAGGCCGGTCCGTGAAAATATTGTCCGGTCCGTGGCGCAAAAAAGGTTGGGGACCGCTGACATAAGTGATTATTGTGCTCCATTTGTTCAACACTGATGCTCTTGATACCCCTTTTACACCCTGTTCTTTGTGATAGCTTTACCTCACATTTCATCCCTTCTGAATAAAGTAAGATAAATTCACTCCTACAACTACAACAATGTCTTCTATAACTGAGGAGTCCTGGTCATTTGCACGTTCTCTTCCACAAATCCTCATCAGAAAATCCTCACATGTGAGATGTTGGAAAGAAGGAGGTTAGATTAAAACATGTTTCAAATGAAAGGGCCGCACTCACCTTGTAGTGGAAGGCATCTGGACACTGCTTGCACTGGTACATCCGGCTCTTGCAGTGGTGGATCATGTGGTTTTCCAGGTCTTTGCTGTCTGAGGCGATGTGCTCACAGATGGGACACTGATACGGCTCCCTCTGCCTGTGCACCCGCAGGTGCTGTTTAATGTAGCCCTTGTTGCCACTGCTGTAGCGACACAGGCGGCAGCGATACGGCCTATCGCTGCCGGGGATGTAATCCACCAGACTGCTGTCAGGAGAGCCGACCAACCCGTCCATCCCTGGAACACTGGAGCACACGTAACTGCCCGCTCCGTTCGCCGCGACCACTCCAGCTCCATTTTGGAACTGTGCGTTATCTTGAAGCTCTTTCAAGATGTCTTCGTCCGAGGTGTTCTGGTCTGAGCGCTCCCTCAGTCTTTCAATGACCGTGAGCAGGGAAAGGCTGATCCCGCCATTAGCTGCAGGCCCGTCGTCGTCTCCTTTGCCCAGGCCCAGAGATCCTAGAGTTTCCTCTCTGCCCTCATTACAGTTCAGCATAGCTGCTGCCGTTCCCACGTCAGAGGCCTTCTGTCCGGCTGCAGCCCCCTCTGTGGGTTTCTGGCCTGCTTGCGGGCTCTGCGCCTGTGCCGGAACGGTCTTCAGAGCTACCTTGGCGCCAGAGTTGGGCAGCTCGGGCGTCCTCATAGGCATAGCCACGAGGACCTCGGCAGCCAGCGAGTGGAGGCGAAGAGACTCCGAGTGCGTCCTCTTGCGACCAGCTGGGGGGACGTTTTCATCCCGTGGAAGGTCGTTACTTTTAGTGATGGAGGATTTGATATCGGCTCCTAAATGCTGGCTTTTGTTAGTGTTCCCCGGACTGTAGCAGAGGACCACCTCATCTTTCACACCTTCCACATGTTCCTGCTCTTCTGCTTTTTTCTCCAGCAAGCTCTTATCCCCGTCCACATCTGGGCTGAGAAGAAGTGGGTTAGAGGACATGACTGAGTCCTCAGCTGAAGGAAGCCGCTCTACGATCACATTGATATGGCCGGCGCTGTTGGGGCTTCTGTTGATGATCTTCTGAGCCGATGACAGCAAGCTGTCGCTCACAGAGGTGCTTTCATGGTGACCGCCTAGCTCCACCTCCGTCGCTGCCTCAGTGGTCACCTGCACCTCCACCACGGGCTCCTCAGACGTCAGATCTTTGATGGGGTACTCGTCCTCTTCCTCTACTGTTTTTGGACTTTCACTGAGATGAGAGCCTTGAAGATTCAGCACTTCCTGTTTGTCCTCGACAGCCACGGGCATGCAGAGCTGCAGCTTGAAACCGGTAGGGAGCTTTTGCAGGCTTTTATCTTGAAGAACAACTATTTCCTCTCTGGCTGACGCATTGTTAGGAGCAGCTTGCACCTCTCTCTTTGCAGAACCTCCGTCTTCATCCTCAAAGATTGGATAGGAGCAGTCGACGAGGCCGGCGTGCTTCCAGGCGTGGGTTTTCAGCATTCGCTGCTGACTGCAAACATAGCTGCAGATCAGGCAGCGGTACAGGCCATACTCCTCATAGCTGTACCACTTCTTCTTCTGTGGTAACTCCTTAGCACTGCTCACTGAGCTTTTCTTCACTTCGGTTCCTGCGCTGCAGTCGTCACCTGTTAGATCCACATCCTGCTTTTTTAAAACCTCTTCCTTCGCCTCACTCACCGGGTACTTTCTCTTCTGGTTGTCTCCATTGTCAAAGTGCATCCTGACGTGCGCCTCCAGCTGCTCGTGGTCTCTGGAGGTAAAGTGACACTCGGAGCACATGAGGATGAGGTCACTGTGCTGCTCGTTGTGCTGCTTCAGGTGTTCTTTCAGCAGGGGCAGTGTTTGGGCGAGATGGGGGCACAGGCTGCACTGATAGCACGTCACCGTCCGCTTGAGGTCGCTGCTGTTGGGGTTGGCAGCTACCTCTGCCACCGTGGTGGTCACGTTGTTGTTATCATCACCTGACCAAGGTGAGGGAAGACTGCTGTCATCTGTGCCGCGCTCTACTCTCACCTCATCCTTATGGTTCCTTTTAATTTTCTTACATATAGAGCCGCCCCCCTGCTCAGCTCCCCTTTCCCCCACTTGCAGCGCTCTTTTCTGTCCCCCTGATGTGCAGCGACGCTGGGGCCGCTTCTCCACAATCTTGCTGAGCTTCTTTATGACCCGGATGAGAGAATCATCTGCCGTTTTCTGCTGAAAACCGTGAGAGGATTGCTTCTCTTTGGTTTGCCGTGTGTGGGAGCCCAGTGCCGCCGATGTGGAGGAGGAAGACGAGGCAGCGGATGAGTGTGTGATGGCATTAGTGATCTCCTCCATGACCTGGAAAACAGCAGAGAACAAAGTAATGAGTGAGGAATCTGATTGGTGTTACACAGTAAACCTTTTAAGTAGATGACCTCATTTATAATATAAATACATTTTTAAAAAATTAGAGCAAAGAAGTGTGGCCAAAAATGTTAGACATAAAAGACGGAAATAGCTTCAACATCTGAAAAGTGAAACCAATGTGAAAGAACATCCAAAGTGCATTATTTTTAGTGGTAGACAGAATTAGCAGGACAGCTACTATTCAAGGCTGCTGCTGGTTATTAGACGTAGGAATCCCCAGATATGAAACTGCTATAGTTTGAACTGGGGAAAGACATGGTGCTGGTCAAGGCTCCACATCCATCATCTGCCCTCAGTGCAGTTTTTCACTTTCTCACTCTGCAATGCAGTGTTTCTCTAACTGTGGGGCACAGACTCAGTGCAGGTCAATGCAAGATAGGGAAATTTAAAGAACCACCGTTTAAAGCTCCATCTCTGACCTCCTGCTACCCACAAGACCCTCAGGCAGAGGTCTTTTGTCTGTTCCAGGGACCGCGCCGAAAACAGTGCAAAGTGTTTGAAGTTGAGGCCTGGAGGATGTGGAACAGCCTGCCCGGGGAAATCCCGATCTTCAAGTTGTGTCTTAAAACATAGTTTTACAAGAAGGCCTTTCCTTTGCATTTCTCACAACAGTTATTTTTGGTTTATTCGGATACTCATGTAAAGCACTTAGTAACATGAAATTTGAAAAGTTGTACATGAATACAGTTATCATGTAACACAGTTAAAACACAGTCATACGTTCAGTTTAAGAGATCTAAGACAAGAAGACACGACCAGCATCTGTCATGTTTTTCAGTTCGTTCCACACGATGATCTTATTTTATTTTACTGCGCTTTCATGAAGCCCTTTTTTGTCCTTTTCCCTTGTTTCATTGTTGCGAAGTTTTTCTGTAACGAACAGAAACTGGCTCATTCAAATTTTTACTAACAGGCCACAGCTGAACGTACACCAGGCAGTCACGACGGTTGACTGGTTCGATTTTACTCGACTTGCAGCTGTTGCAAAGTGAGTTTCACTTTCTTCTTCTGGACAAAGTCCCAAAGTGCAGAAAAACAGCTTCATTCCAGCACCAATCACTCAGAGGATCAAATCATAGCTTCACCATTATTTTTTCCTTCATTATTTTTGCAATGCTTACCCGTTCTTAGCGTTTCTTCTGCAGAGTGTACATATGATGAAAGACGACTTACCTTCCTCAGACCAATTCTACCTACAAGTACAAATAAAGCAACCTGTAGCTGCGTGTTTGGAAAGAAGAAACAGGTTTGCGGTGCTGCGTGTCTTTGACGGTTTGCAAAGAGTAAACAGTTAAAACGATCTCCGAGCAACTGAAGATTATGTCATTCTTCGTTTCGGAGCTTGATGAACATCATGTAGCAGGTGTTGGTGTAGTGAAACGCTGTGGACAACAGTGGACCATAACTTCAGGACTTCTTAGGTGGACGATGATGAAAATCTGACACGTATTTACAAAACAATGTTTCTGTGGCCTGAATGTTGAACCGCTCGCTGTTGCGAAGCGTCCATGTTGCTCGCTACAGCTCTCCCTCATCGCTTCTGCTGTATGAAATCAGTTTGAATCAACACACTGTTTGGATTCCTCCATCAGCTGACTGTGGCTGTGGTGAATGGCTATGGATAATTAATGGACTGTGACCACACTCTGCGACACTTACTGGCTTCACTGCCAAGAAGACAGACACAGAAGATCTGTATCAAACCGCCTCATATCACGATTTCTGGGGGACTTTTGCCTTTACTGGAAAGGACAACTGCAGAGAGCAGCCTTTTGGCACGTGGGTCACCTGATCAACACCTGAGGGTCAATCCTCATTTATATATTGTACATATAGTAACTTGTTATCCATCCCTTATTTCATAATTTACTCCAACATCTTCACACTCTGCACAACAAACATGCTGTGTTGTTGTCAGCACTGTCTGTTGTCTATCTACACTCTCACTTCCTCATATGTGTACACATACTTACTCAATAAAGCTGATCCCACATTTCAGGCTTAAGCTCCATATTGGATCACATCTACATTTTTATTTATTGAATCACTTTTTTAAACATTCAGTTTAACTGACCTCCTTCTTGTATAGTATTTATTTTATTGAACAAAAACATTTTTTGTGTTGTTGGATCCGACATATCCTGTTGATTCATCATATAAATGCGAATTTTATGCTTTTTAGAAGGATTAAATTGTATGATGCATTCCTAGCTAGCTATAAATTGGATGATCTTGTAATTAAAAAAAGGTGTTAACTATTAAAAAAAACCTCTTGTGTGGCACACTTTGAGAATCACTGCCACACAGACTGCAAAATCATTTTGATCTTATAAATCTGTACTAATGACATTTATCACTTGAGTATTTACCAAGAAGTTAGTGAGAGGAAATCAGTCAATCGACTAATGGGATAAGTGTGACAGCTTAACTCATTCCTGATAAGTCCTGTCCCTGCACAGTCAATACAGACCTTGTGCACCATGTGCATTTGTTTACATGGGAAGCTGAAGAGGAAACGGGCACAACTGCTCTGGCTGAATTCCTTCCATCTCCACATGACATAACACTGCCCTCCTTCTCACTTTCTGACCACAAACTTCCTCTTTCTCCTACTTCTGCTTCTGCTTCTGTGTGAAAACATCAAAACATGTGGAACAAACACATGTTTTGATTTCACCGTGGTTTTCCATGGGAAGGAAAACCACGGCGGGATGTTGTAGTGCATTCATCCATCCAGCTGAATTTTGAATTCTGTGATGAGGAGGAATTCAAAATAAGCTGCATCCGACTCCTTTTTATGCGCCTGCGATCAGTCAGCTTCTCTCTGGACTCCATCATGTGCTTTAACCCGTCTCAGATGAGCACCTGTTATGTCAGGATCTAAAAATATTCCATCCACTTTCACTCCCCTGTAGGACGAAGTTGCACACAGCCTCTCGGTGTGAGCTCTCACACAAAAAGCAGCCTTTTACCCGCTGATGTGAGCCAACACACTGCTGCCTTCACGCTACAAAAACACTTTCACGTTTAAAAAAAAAAAGGGAAAAGTCAAAAGGATCCTGGCACACGCTGTTAGCTCCGCTGTTAGCCTCACAGCCTGCTAGTCAAACACACACACACGAGTCTCACACACTGCTAGCAGAGAAACACATGAATGTACAAGGACGCGTCCGTGCTGCTGGTGGTTAATGGGTAACGGAGGAGCGCGAAGGTGTGTGGAAATAAAAATATACTCACGGACACGGAGAAGTTTGGCGCTCTTTGTCCTCAGCACATAAACCGCTTTCTTTTATTCGTTAGCCATAAAAAGTGGCCCCTCTCTCTCTCTCCCACATTGCAAAATGGCGAGGATGGAATAACAGTCACGTGATTCGGAGTTTGAGTCAGGTGACCGACGCCGACCGACGATTGACAGGCTGTCTTGCTGTTGCCTTCAAGTGCCCCTCGTAAAAAGCAGCGCTTTTTAACTTTTCTTACAACCTAACCAACCAGTGCGGTAATTTCCACAATAAAGAGCATTATATTTTTAACTCCTTAAATTAAGACGATAACCAGAGGCGTTGCTTGAGGCCCAGGCCAGTGGGGGGCCCCTAAAAGCTGACAAACTTTATATTTTTACCACCCTAAGGGGCCCCTAGCTGCCTTTACTCAATCTAGCTGTCAGGGGTGTGCATAAAATAAATGCTGTTTGTCTGAACTGTGGAAAACTAGCATCACATTATTTATTTTATTTACTGTGATATTTAATATTAAAGCCACATTTTTGGTTTAATTGATGTCAGATTATGGTAACAAACGTAAGGCCCTTGGGGCCAGAACCGTCGGCAAAGACTGATATCCGGCCCACTGCATAGGTTTGGAAAAGAAGAAAACTCTTCTTTCTTACCCAGCAGATTAACTCAACATCAGCCACTTAATTGAAGTGAAGTCCAAACAGCTCTCAAATGAGCATAACCTCCTCACTTCCTCTGTCAATCTGGTTGGGTCTAAGTTTAGATTAATATCTGCCACATTTTTAAAAATTGTCACCTATTTGGTACACCGGGGCCAAATTACATATGTGCAACTTCAATGGAAAGTTAGATCTGAAATCCTAAATAAAACATTTCCAAAGTTTGTGACACCTTAAGAGTTTCTGCTCAAGGCTGTGTGTGAAGAGGGGTTAAATTTTGGTCATCTCAGGCACGCAGCTCTTGCTATGAACACAGAGGCTCCACACTCCTGTTATCCAAGCCTTCATTTTGGCAGAGGCAGCCAATCAGAAGAAAGTTAGTTCAAAGGGAGAGGGCACAGAGCTGCTTGTTTCAGACAGAGCATGAAGTGAGGGGGTGCACCAAGACCCAGTGTAACTGAACTCTGAATTATGCAAATCAACTCTGAGCAGAATATGCAGAAAACATGAACATGCACCAGCAGTTTGTGCCTCTCACTTAAAACGTTCACCCACTAGTTGATGGAAGAGATGTTGAGAGGGCATAACAACCACTCTCTAACCCAAACCAACAGGAACAACCTGGTGCATTTTTATTGTTAGGTAGTTATAATACACAGTCATACATTGGCAATGCTTCTACCACTTACAGTCGGAGAGAACCAGAATGATGACTGTTTAATCATTGCAGATATTGTCCATAACCTTGTATTGTACATGTACATGTATGTATTAAAATCGTGCTTATCAAAATGCACCTCGTTCAACTCACAGTTGTCTTTTCCTCTGTCTTTTTCTTATGCTTAAGTTTTACAACAACACCAAGACATTCCAATAACGGTACAGTTTATTTGTGCTTTCCACCAAAGTCCTGGTAGAAGAATTCAGCACAGTAAAATTAAATGCAAATCACAGCATGCAGGAAACAAATCAGGCCACTTCATTTCAATATAGTCAAATTTGCAATGTGTGTTTACGTTCATGATTTTGCTTTGACAAATGTTTTTATTGCCTAAATGTATTTTTATATCTGTGTTTATTGCGTTTGGTGAGTGAGAAACCCATAGGCTATAAATTCTGCACACTAAAGGACTAGTTTGATTCCTGCCTCTGGCAAAACTCTGATTTACAATTATTTACATTAATGCCGGCAAAACACGGCTCCATATATTATGCGTTTAACGACACCACTGTTAGTATCTTAGTATATTTTACTTACAGTAGCTCAAAAGTGATATAACTTTATTCTTTCAGTTTAAAAAAACTTGTTTGTTTGTTTGGTGGTTTTTTAGCTGAAACAACAAAGTAAAATGTGATTTTTATTTTTTATTTATTTTTTGGATTCTTTATGCTGCTGCTGTTGTTCGGCTGTAGAACAAATTTAGAATAATCTGATGTCTTCCTGACTGCAGTGGTGTGATGGATAAGAGTTTTCTAAGAATGGAGACCTCTAATTCTGCACAAATCACCAAAATACAGTCACAGAAGTGCAGCCTGAACTGTGCAGGAAGCTCCATTCTGCCTCACTGCTGCTTGCAGATGATTATCGTTGTGTCTCTCAGTCCTTTAAAGTTAAAATGCCCTATGAAGACACAGATTTTTGATTCTGTTATTTGTCTGTGCTGTTGCACACAGACTGCGGCTGCACAGACTCTAGAGCTCACTGGTTTCTGGGCTGATAACAGCTCTGGTTCATCTCGAGGAGTCTCGTTGTCTGCTGCAACCTCCACCGTTTCTTTGTTATTCTTCAGGAGAACTCTGACAGCACATCTGGAAACACCTGCCTGCAGCAGAAGTCTACCCATAAGACCCTGCTGAGTTTTGTTCTGTGCTGGGAACAAAGCTGCAGAGGAATACCACTCAAAGCACTTTTGACAACAACACAATGTACTGTGTTACTTCTTCTATTGCTATGACTACTGCTATTTTTGTAAATATCATCTGCAATTTTAACTGAAGCTTTCATTACCCAGGGGCAGCGTGTTACCAGTGCCGAAATAGTTTCCAAAGTGCACTGCTGTTGTTTTGATTCTTTTTTAGCCCTTTCCCATATTTCCTCAGGAAGCCTTGCCGTTAGGTTGTAAATAAAAATGTGATTTTAACGACTTGCCTTAAAGGCGGATTCATCTTGTGGTACAAATTACTGAATGACATGACCCCAGTTCAACCTCACTGGAAGTTTCTTCGGCACAAAACACAGATGGGTAGTTACAAATGTTTAATAATATCCCTTTTCTTTGAAGGTAACAATGTGATTATGATATGTTCGATTCTTTAATGTAATAACTGCAAACATTTGTGGTAATTTCTCTGTAATAACCAAGAATCAGGGCTATAACCTGTTCTAATACTACTAATACTAACCCTACTAATAGTAGTAAGTAATCCAAGAATCCAAGAGGTATAATGTTTAGTTGGTAACAATTTTAGGAATTTTTATATCTTAACCAAAAAATAGGGTTGTAAATTAGAAACCTTCATATAGAAAAAATGGTAATTGTATGCTAATTAAATAGTTTTTACTTCTGCAATGCACTGTCTGTGTAGGATCTCAGTAATCCCGGTCATGGCAGCCTTGAGATGTTAAAGAAAGAGGGCAGCTGGACTTCTTTAGGTTCTGGTCAACACTGAAGCTGACACTCCGTTTACAGAGGAAGGAACAGGTTTTGAATGTGTTTTAAGTAAATTCCCAACTGGGCCTTCATCAAATCAGTGAGGATTCTCAGGAAACAAGGTCAGACACCAACCTGGGAGAAACCGAATGACAAACAGAACAACACTGTCAAAAAAAGTTTTTCAGAGAAAGTTGAATTTTGTTGAATCCCGGAGGACTCCGACCCAGCGACGCCCTCAGACAGAAACTAAACAGCTCTACAGTGCAGCAAAGAGTCCTCGGGTCTCTACGCAGGAAAAACAAAAGGCACAAAATAGAAGAATCACCTCAACAGGACTCAGCTGTACATCTGCATCAGAAGGTCAAAGGTCACTCCTTTAAGGATGCTAGTGTTTACATTTTGGACCGAGAAGACAGATGGTTTGAAAGACGAGTAAAGGAGGCCATCTATATCTATTGTGAACGATCACCGTTGAACAGAGCTATCAGCCAGTCCGGAAATCTGTTCCCAGGAACTTCAACCCCGCTCAGGTGAACTCAACAGGTCACATATTTTAAAACAGAGGAATTTGTATATTTTAACATATATTACTGCTGTTTTTAATATCTTACTACACTGGTCACTTCATTATGTTTCTTTACACTATTGGAGGACCTGAACTAATTTTTATTCCAACCACAGAGTGAGACATTTCAGCCTCACGGTCTGCGCAGCATGCCAATGAATTACCAAACTGTGAGAATTAAAAACAGACACTGTAAAGATGCTGATCTGTGTATCTGGTATTCATGTGTTAGACTTGGATTCAATGCTGCATTTTTTCTAATGACAGCGCAGAAGCCAAACCTGCTGGGTTTTCAGAAATATAGACTGTGGATTTAATAGTTTTTTTAATGACAGAAGAAATTATTCATCAGTAGACGAGTGTGACAAATACCCACCAGAGAAGGACATTTCTAAACCCACTGAGGGAAAAAAGACTGCTGTGAAGAAGGTGGGAACCAGCGTATGGTGATATAAATATCTGCTGTCAGTTCCTCTGTGGGCTGTGGAGATGAACAGGTTACCGCTGTGAATCACATCATATTCAGTGACCAATGACGCTCAGATGAAGCTGTTCAACAAAGTGTTATTGATCTGCTGAGAGGTCAAAGATTCAAGGACAGGTGAAACATGTAACAGTGCGTGCTGTCCACACAGACTGTATATAAATAACGGGCACATCCTCCAAGGTCTCTCCAGGTGAAAAGTGAAGCTGCTACAAAACCTGCATTCTTTATAATGTGCAGCAGGGGGTGACTCCTCTGGTTGGAAAAACATTTCAGTTTCTAATTTTTCATCTTATTTAACGCAACATGACATTAATTTTTGGAAAATATGATCCTTTCCACACAGCTTCCTTAAGCCCAAACAGCTCCTCTTCTCTCCACCACTTCTCGTGCTCATGCTCATTCAGTTACACGGGGACAGGTCCAGGGGAGATCTGCACACATACAGACAATCGGTTAGTTTCCAGGTTCAGAAGTACTCACAAGTTCAAATTGCAAGTAGCAGGGCGACTGACACTGATGGCTCAACGATCCAGCAACGAGTAGAGCCGGTCTGCCATCTTAAGTAGCACGCCAATCGTCCTAATCAGCGGCAGGTGTGCTGATCATCCCCAGGTGCGTGGGCCAGGGGAGAGCGAGAGAGAAAGAGAGAGCAGAAGCGAGAGAGGGGAAAAAACAAAACATAGCGTCTGACAGACGTCAGCTGGCGGGATGCGGGGATCATGACAATTATCCACATCTCTGTCTTTCTTTCACAGCGTTTATAACTCTGAGAATAACCAAAACTTACACAATGAACTTCATATTTTATTCAGGATGATCTGAAACAATGAAACCATCAGGAAGGTGTTTAGCCAGGAGCTGTTCTCTCATAGACTGATACTGGAAGTCTTTGTACAACCCCAGGTATCAGCCTCTGATGGCCTTTAAAACAAACACAGGTTTAAGACACATGTGGCCTTTACAGTTAGGAGCTGGACAATACACTCATCTTTTATACTTTATATGATTACAACTCATGACTCAGCCCCACTGTTGAACTGACTGCCATGTTCCTTCCTCACCAGTGGTTTACTGGATCCAGTGACACATAGATGTCCTTCTCAGGAACCGGGCCTGAGAGACTTACAGTATGTCACCCTACACAACCAAGGGTGAACAGATTCAGGGCTATGCACATACTCACAGAGCTGGGGTTACCTCCGCTAACAGCTACTGTTTTGAGGAGGACTTTCTCTACAGGAGGGGCCTCAAACTTAAGCGAGCAGCAGGCCACGGCCACTTTTGTCTTCAAGTAGTACAAAAAAACAAACAAACAAATGAGAAAACACCCACAAATATTTCTGAAAATGTAGTGTTTTGTTTAAATTTCAAATATTGTCTGACCTGACAAAATTAAAATGCAGACATAAGCGTACACATTAGTTTTTGACTCTCACTGAACTAACACAGCCAGTCCCTCAACATGTTTGTGCTCTCTGATCATGTTGCCATCATATTACATCATTTTTTGCTTTTTAAAGAACTTATTTTAACATTGCACTCAACAACAAACAAATTCTCCCTCACAAAAAAAGTAACTTCGACGGCCAAATTAAATTTCTTCAGGTCAAAATACGGGCCGCAAGTAGGGGTGACATGGGCTACAAGTGGCCCCCGGGCTGCGAGTTTGAGACCCCTGCTCTACAGTCTTCCTGGATGGGCATGTTTTACCAGTGCATCTGCCCATTTATGTTTTAGTCATCTTAAAAGCTTTATCAGAAATTAAGCATTGCTCACTAAACAACTGTTCAACCGAAGGTAACATAAACAAGCTTATTATATATACACTCCTCATAGCATTCTTCTATATATCAGCCATGTCTGCATAAGCAAACGATAAGAGCAAGAGACCAAAAAATATGTTATCCTAATGTAAACAATGATCTGTAATAAATGTCTGGTTCTTTCACTGCCACAAATACAAAGTACAGAACCAAATGTGGATTATACTCGTAATAAAATGCCGAATGAATTTATTTCCTTCTGTGTGTCGAAGAAAAAACAGATCGTGCATCTGTAAGAGTTTGCTTGGTTTCTGGGTTTTAAAGCAAACAATATCTGTCTGCTGACAGTTAATGCTGTTTACTGAAATAACATTTAGACTGCAGGACTCGTTAATAGTAATTCTTTATTTTTACAAGTGGTGTTACTCTCTTTACTTAAGTACAGTACAATGTGGTATTATTACTTAGTAAAGGATCAAAATATTTCTTCCACCACTGTGCTTTTATGGTATTTCTTGACAGTAAGAAAATACGGAGTATTTCCATCCTTTAACGTTTGTCCATAAATGTGAAATTCTGTGATAAATATTTGTTAGAACATAAAAATGACAATAAAAACAAGAAAAAGTGCTGTTTAATATAAAAACATTCACAATGTGAACTCATCTCAGTTTAAAAAGAAAATCCACACAGATTGAAAATAGATAAACATTCTGCTGTTAGAAAGCATCAGAGCAAAAAAGCTTTCTTTGGTTTTCTTTCATCGTATGTAAAGTCACAACGTCTCATGTTGCCATGACGACCACTGACCTGTGAGGGTAGGGCATTGGGGTGGCGATGGGATATATCCCACCATCAGTAATAACAGATATCCAAAGATTCACCAGTCACAGGCACAGCTGTACGGAAAAGTCTGAGCAGTTTGTTTCTCTGTAATTAAGAATTTTGCATGTTAAGAGGCTTATTTTCAGTCTTTGTTTTGTTCCTTTTAAGCACTAAATCTACCTGGTTGCAGCAATGAAAAATATATTTCAAAGAGCGTGCTAGAAAAATTTCCGTTTTCCACTTTCTGTTTTCGCCCCTCTTAAGGTAACAGCACGTATCCTTTCATTTTCTGGGGGATGACATTTTTCAATTTCCACTTAAAAATGATGAAGATCAAGAAAAAGAATCAACAGCACATCTGCTCAACAGAAAAGACGACGGAAACCTCCATCAGGGGGCAGGAGTGAAGGCTCATAAATCACTATTCAGCACTAAACATCATCCTCGTGGAAAACCTGACCCACCACCTGATTACATCTGTCAGCATCTAATGCCTGCAGAGCAACATCTGGACAAGACGGAGCGGTTGTGGCAGGAAGCGCTTCACAGGGGGAGTGGACTGAGTGGTGGGTACGAGTAACAGTGCATTAACATTTAAAGTCATGCTCATTTGCCCAGAAGGGGGCTTACATTTGATAAACATCCACTTTATCTCAACATCTACCGCTCTAATGATCGTTAACTGATATCTTTAATAGCATTTTTGTGACTTCACAAACTTTCTGTAGCACCGCCCTCAGTAAAAACTTTATGTGGCAGCCAATCATCTATAAATCATCAGAATGCTTGTTCACATTATTGCTGTAATGAGCTCTGCGGCCTATAGAGGGCACTAACAGCACGTTACACGGTTAAATCTGGAACTCTTCACCACATGCGTCGGTGTGTTTCCAGAGGCTTTCTAGTAGGAGGAAGCAGGTCTGGCAGGCATCAGCTTATCCTGGTTTACAGGGACGTCAGTTCTCACAGCGCTGCTCTGAGGTCAGACCATGTGACTACATCAGATCAGCTGACTGGGTTTATAGTAAATCCACTCTGGCATCCACATGAGAGGTGACGTAAAGCCTCCTCTGAAGAAAAAGTTTTCTGTGCAGTCTGTGTGATCTGTTAAAAACACGTTATACTGATGCTGAAATCAACCAGGAAGCTTCATCGAAAAATACTCTGTCATCAGTTCTCGATCACTCCCAAATTAGGAAGTGACATCATACTTTATGGACCCGTCTCCTGTGGGTTTGTCATGAATCTTAAACAGCGCTGTTCAGGTCCTCAGGCCTTTTTGTTCACAAAAAATCGATATAAATGCTCACTTGTCTTCATACAGCAGCATGCCGTTGAAGATGGTGAGCGGCTCCACAGAGTGAGCCAGTTTGCCCATCACCAGGTCGATGCACACCGTGTCCTGAGTCTGCAGAGGCAGAATGATGCTGAAGACGGCCAGAGAGCCCGGGTTAACTTTAGCCTCGGCCACGGGGTTGTTCTCCAGGCCCTCAGGCTGATAGCCTCCAGAGTCCACGCGGGCCATGCCGTAGTTCGACTTTGACAGGACTGCCTCGATCTTTTCGTTCCTGTGACCTGTCAGGACGGCGCTGAAGTAGTAATTTCCATCTACAGGTGCAGTGAAGATACCTGCAGGGAACCGGTTCACAGTATATTAAAGCAGAGATCAACCAGGAAATGTATGCATTAGTTTAATATGTAACAGGTTGTTTTTTTACATTCATTAAGCTGCAGATGGCTTCAGTTCTGATCAAAACTAGGAAACTGTTTCTAAACTGGAGTTCAGTGATCATCAAACAACATCCTAATTTTTGACCTTTAAATATATCACTTTACTTCAGTTATTACAAACAGGAAGTAAATATGGACATAAAATAACATCAAAATAATTTATAGGTTAATTATCGACATCAACACAATGCCAGGAGAAGATTAGAGTCCGAACTCTTAACCCTGTGACTAGTGGACAACCTGCAGATGCAAGCCTCTGTTCGTGCTCACCTGTTCTCGGGTTGTAGAAATTTCCTTCGTTGACAAAGACCTTGTCAAAGACGATGGTTCCTGCTCTGTCCATGGGGGCAGTTAAAGCAGCAGAGAACGACAATTTGGGGATTTGAGCATCAGCGCCAGGAAGGCCTGAGAAGATACAAAGACACAGTGAGAAACACACACACCGCTCTGCAGAGAGAAACAAACAAAAGCCAGATCACAGTGAAAATACTGCACACAACTGTTCTTCTACTTCAGCCGGTTTTTCTCTTAATTAAAGACGTACCTGTTTCCCCTTTGGGACCTGCAAGAAACCAGAGGACATGTTTAGTGGAATAATAAAAAGGTGCAACAATAAAACCCAAAGCAACCAGTTAACAGTGTGTTTAACTTCAAATAGAAGTGAGAAAGCAAACAACAGAAACATGTCGGCTGTTTGCTTTGCTGAAGATGAACATTCATCAGCCTCCAATGATGCCTCTGACTTCCTCAAGAATTTTCAGGTTACAGTAAAACAAATGTTACGTCCAAAATGCTGACTTTAACTAATTTTATCACAAGCAAATTGTCCGTGCAATTTTGAAACATAAGTACTTGATGGTAAATTTAAATTTACTTGATTGGTGCCCATTCAGTTTATACCAAACCCATTTTTCCTCATGATAATTTGTTTTTATAAATAAACATTTGATTTGAAAATTTTATTATTTTATATATTTCAGTTGCTTTTTGCTCAAAATTATTGCTTACTGTTTACTAAGGGTGAAAATCATTGTTTTTGAGTGTAGTGAGCGTTTAGCCTGTACTTTTAATGTGAAAAAACAAACAGGAAGTAGTGAAAAAAATATGATTTTAGGTATGTTAGCTGGCTTAGTAATAGCTTTACTCACGACTTTTAGTCTTCCTGTATATCACACACTCTATAAATGTAAAATATCCATCTCACCAGGTGGGCCAATTTCTCCTTGTAGTCCTGGAAATCCAGGGGGCCCTGGGAGGCCAGGCAGCCCATTGAAGCCTCGTTCTCCTGGGTGTCCTTGAGGTCCAGGTGGGCCTGGTGGGCCTGTGCAATGACACAAACCTTCAGCTTTGTTGTAACATTTTAGTCATCCTGAGATCATAGACTTCTACTGGACTTGACTGGATATGAAGCCAACAGACTTTAAAATGTTAGAAAGCTTCGTTATATTCACCCAGTAATTCAAGCGCAATCATTCGTTACTGTTCATTAAGTTCACTGGAGAAAGGGAAGCTGAAGGGTTTAGTTTCAAAACAGTTTTTTACAGCTCACTTGGCATTAATATTTAATGACACGGAACAACAGACGACACACTGAAGACAAAATCTGCAGGTTTAGTTCAAGCTGTTGTTTGTTGGCTGCTGATGCATCATCAAACAGATCGACAGTGAAATAAAACAAATGTTACAAGTTGCAAAGTGCAATAATAAAGTTCTACTGCTCTGTCTATAAAAGTAAAAATAAAAACCTCGCAGCCTCTTCCAACCTAGCAATCTTTCCTTCAAGGTCCTCTCCTTGAGCAGCCGTGCACCGCCTCCAACATGACTGCTATTTTTAGATTTCACAGCAACCCTTCAACCTGAATTTTATTTGGGGAAAAGAGGATGAAGCCATAGGCAAATAGGGTAGGTGGTGGGCAAAAGTCACTTTACCTTCTGCCTTCTTGCGCGCTACACAAAGTCAATTCACAACATTACAGATGAACTCTTCTTTGGAGGTTTCACTCTGGGGGATAAATTCATGCTGCACAAGTCCACGAATGTGAAGAAAGAAGCCAACAAAACAAGAGCACAGTCCTGGTGGATCTTCTTGTTAATATAAAGATTACAAGTATGCTCTCTAAATACGTTCAATGTGAAATTGCACTAGGAATGAGGTCAAAATGAGCCTTCAGGAGGAAAATTTAAAAATAGAAGCTGAGCAGGAAGCGGTCCAGAGGTGCAGAAAGAGGTGACCTTTGAAGGAAAAGATGCCACATTTAAGTTTTTATTTTTTCATACGTGGAGCTGTGGATACTATTATTCTTATTATTACTATTATTATTAGTTTTCACAATCCAGGCGCATATTCCAAGTGGAAACAGAGAACAACAAACAACATGTACATCTGACAAACTCTGGAGTTTCCTCTGGATCTGATGACATCACAAACTCCCTTTTAGCTTTGCAGTTAGTGAGTAAATCAAAAGAGCATTCAAACCTCTGCTGAGCAGTGCCGGGCCTAGAAAACAAAACACCATGAACATACTTTCTCACAGTTTTTTTCTTACGTGCGTTGTGTTTTTTTCTGAATCATTATTGTGAAACCCTCCAGTTTATTCTGAGTACTGCTTGATTCGTCCTGCAGAGGGCAGAAAGTTACTGAAAACGTTTACTGTACTTCAGGAACTTCATCAAACGTCTCTGATAAATATCTTTGCGCTTCATATTAATAACATAACTGAGCAGCTCATCCTGTACATTTACTTTCACGTGTGGTAAACTGTAGTAAACACGGAGAAGCTTCACCTTTCATCAGTCTATCTATATTAGATATCCTTGTGAGGATTTCAGCACATCAGGATGTTAATAAATATCTAATCTAAGAGATCTAAGTCTGTCTGAGAGCACTGTTGTAATGATTGGTGGTCCCCAAGACAAAGTCAGTACATCAAGCCAATAAAAACCCTGCAACCCTCTTTTCATGTTATTCAGATCAGAGGGGAGCTGTGCTGAGAAATCACACTGTAGCTGAAAACCCCCCAAACAGAATCAGAGGAAGGAGCAGCTCACCCGTCAGGTCATGCTCTGACAAACCCTGCAGGTCTCGGGAGACCTGGTTCAAGCTCGAGTTCAGGTTCTTCACTCTGCTGTGGATGTCGTCCTGGCCGTTCTGGATAAAGTCCAGCAGACCTCCATGACGGATAACGGTGTCATTCAGACCAGAAACACACGTCCACAAACTCGAAACGTGTTTGTTCAGTCCTAAACACGGAAAACATCAAAACATCAAAATCAGCACGAGGAACATATGTTCGTCTTTCTCGTGTAACATGACACACTTGGTACGCGGCAGTACCCTCAACTTTTTCCTCACGTCATCCAGTTGAAGACGTCAGGACAGAAAAAACACAGTGAAAGATGTTTCTAGAGAAATGAGAAGCTCACTTTCTCTGAATTCCAGCTGAAGAACTCACTTTCTGACCACAGCAACACAGCTGGAGCACAGCTGCATCAGCTGTCGGTCCGCAGCACGATTGGAGTTTTGATTTGCACATATTGGGCACTGTAGTGTCCCAGTAAGGACACGGTGCCAGCCCGGTGTTGTAAATATATCCTGCAACATGTAAGTACATAGAGTGTACACAAAGATGAACTACTGTTACATCCATCTGGTTTATTATGTTTAGCAAAAAGTAGTTACTTTAATTAGTGGAAGTGATAACTAGCAGACAGGTAAACATTCTAGCTGACCTGCAACTCAGAGTAGTATCTATACCAGGGAAAGATGGAGTAAACATCCTTTCTAACAGATGCACGGGTTAGAAAAAACCCAACATAATCTCCTCTTCCTGAATTATTGTCCTGCTTATTCACAATGCAAGTCTACATGGAAAAACAATTTCTCATGAACGATGAAACTGTTTTTATTTTTCCTTGATTGATTTCTTTTTATACCCGATTTCAATATGTTCTCCATGTTGAATCATCTGAACCTCAGTGAGGCACGGAGACACCGGCACACATGTTGTGTTTGTTACCAGCTCAAATACAAATTTGCATGTCCAAGATGAAAACACATGATAGGCTTTTTAAAGGAAGAGTAAACATAGTAGTAAACATTGGGGCGATCGTGGCTCAAGAGTTGGCAGTTTGTCTTGTAATCGGAAGGTTGCCAGTCTTGGTCGTTGTGTCCTTGGGCAAGACACTTCACCGCCTACTGGTGATGACCAGAGATGGCGTCAGTCTGCCCCAGGGCAGCTGTGGCTACAACTGTAGCTTGAATGAATAGTGGAAGTGTAAAGTGCTTTGAGGGTCTCGAAAAGCGCTATATAAATGCAATCCATTATTATAGACACGACCATCAAAATGAACCATACCTTCCTTGATTTTGAGGATGGAGTCAGAGACCCCATCCAGTCGTCCGCAAACTCCCTCCAGCTTCGACAGCCTCTTCTCAAGCCCGTCTCCAGACCTCTTACAGTCTCCCATCTCAAGCACTGTACTCTCAAATCGCCGAATGTCCCTGTCCATCTTATCCAGACGATTCCGGTTGTCTTCGATGTGCTCTGTCAGCTCCTGCTGGACTTTGTCTATCTCAGAGATGATCTTATCCTTAGTATTTCCTGTCAGGATTTAGAGGGTGACAGAGTGAACACTAGCTGGAGGCATTTAATGCAAAGCTATGTTTGTTCCTGAGCTCGGCTCACCGAGGTCCGTGATGACGCTGTCGTGTTTCTGCACCGTGTGCTCCAGACCCTTCAGGGTGTCGTTGATGGAGCTGAAGGTGAGGATGACATTGGACAGTTCGCCCTGCAGCGTTTTCAGGTGGTTATTGTTGATGCCTTCATTCACGCTATGGCCATCTAAAGGCTTCGCAGGATCCAGCGGTCCACTGTTGTCATCTGTGCCACCAGGTCTAGCATGATCAACACCTATTGGGGATTGAATTTGCCTATGAATTATGTGTTCAAGTGGTAAAAACAAAAATATCTATTTAATTAAACTTTGCTTTACAGGATTTTTTTCCCCTTAAAATATGTTGATGCTTGAAAAAATCAGTATCAGAAATGACTGTATTTTGGTCAGGTAGCACTCAGGAGCTCACTATCAGCTCATCACAGCAGCTCCACCATCAGAGCGAACCATGCAAATAACATGTCTTCAGACGCAAATAAAAGAGGCTTCTAATGCAGGACACCCTGATGCATAACTGCAGTTCAACACGTTGAAATAAGAAGACGCATTTCATCTTTGTAGATTATTCAAATGCAGATGATTCGACATAGCTGAATCCTCTTAATTCATCTTTTACTTAGCTGTAGTTTTCACACTGAAACAGCAGTGCTTGGCCACATACTGAAAAGACTCCAGAATATTCCTTCTGCAGACTCATCTCTGCGGTCACAGGATTATGAATACGGGGTGGAAATCAATTTTGGATATGACTGTGCTGTAGACAGTTTCAAGATGCAGTGCTAAAAATCACAGTTTATATTTTTATATCTCCACCAGGGATAGAAATAATTTAACACAGGGACAGAAATGTAGTGAGGAAAATGCCCCATTCCACCCAGCAAATCCCTGAGTATTACATCAGAAGAAACTTTGAGCAGACATAATAGACCAATACAAGCTGTTCATGGACATCCTGTTAGAGCTCTGTCTGCCCTGTGTGAAAAACAGACAATTAAAACTGCCCACAGGATTCTCCAAGATCCCTCACATATTTTACATTCTGTGTTCGAGTGGCTCCCATCTGTGTCCAGGATTTAGGACACAGAGAAAGAGAGGCAATTTTGTCCCTACAGCGGTCCAGACTCTGAACTCTGACCCTTTCCTGCCCCAGTATTACATCCCTACCAGTTCTACCAGGAGATGAGGTTAAGTTAAAAAAAACAAAAAACAGATCTGACCTGTGGTCATGTCCGGGTTGCTCTTGCATTGGTTGGTGCACCTCCTGACATCATCCTTCAGAACACTGACTTCACTCTGCAGGACTGAGCACATCTGGAAGCAGCTGTCTCCCTCTGAATCCAGTCTGTTCTGGATTCTGTTGATGTGGTTCTGAATATTGGATAGCGCATTCTGGGAATAATTCTTCATCTTCTGCAGCTCTTCCTCCACCTTCCCGCACAGCTCGCAGTCCTCGCCCAGCATCTCCACCACTGTCACGATTCGGTTAAAGTGTTCTCCGTGATCACCGGTCAGGGCTTTGATTTTACCGACGTCATCGGTCAGGTCCAAAACCTGGTTATTGATTTAAATATTAACAAATGAGATGACTGCATAGTCACAAAATCTGAGCTTCTTTGACACAAAAGTCAGTTTATAATCCACACATCACAGTTTTAATTTAAGTGCGTTGATTAATATTACAAACTTTGCGAAATCAGATAAAGGTGAAGATAAAAAACATCCAACCAAGCAGCAACTTTTAGGAATAAAAAAAACCCACAAAATAAAATCTGCCAAAAAACTGCAGTTCCTCAGAATGGCCACTGGAGGCAATGTTAAAATTCCCAACTCTACAGCAGAAAAACATGTCTACAGCCCAGTTTAATAAATCCGGTCATTCAGTCTGACGTCACTAGCCGTGTCTGGGCCTAAACTCCGCTGCAGGTCCATATATCAAACGATCACTATGGCATTAATGAGAGTTGAAAAACTGTCTAAAGTCTTTTATCTTTAATAAAATGATCAGCGTTCTGCTCTACCAGGTGTAACAATTGAGTTTAACATCCAGGCATCCATGAAAACGGAATTTATGACATTTAACGGAGTTAGAAGTTAGCAGGGAGTTAGCTCGCTAGCTTCTATCTAAATACAATATAGCATGTCCTGACTGCGGGGTTTTGGAAACAAATTAAAACGTACATCTCTGTTATCACTTCCAACATAAATGAAGACAGAAACTAAACAGCAGTGACGTTTGTAGGGTTACTGAAGTTGGGCTAGCTGGTATATAATGATGTGCTACGTGACCGCTAGCGACACAGCTATGTTAGCATAATATAAACAAGCTAACTTTTTTTCCACTCGATAAAAGTTAACGTGAGTGTTCTCGGTGGTCAGGAACAAATGTAATCGCATGGCAGGATGCTGTAAAAGGACCAAACTTCAGCCAGGAGAACAACTGAGATAATCCATCCACAATACGAGGTTAGATCCGGTGATGGTATGCAGTACAGTGCAGCCAGATCTCAGTTGAAAAGAGGCATCAGAGAGGCCAAGGCAGCGTACAAGAGAAGGATCGAAGACCACTTCACCACCAACAACTCACGACAGGTATGGCAGGGAGTTCAGCACTTAACCAACTACAAACCTGGCAATACCACGTTGACTGAGGGTAACGCGGAGCTTGCAGAGGAGCTGAACCACTTCTTCGCACGCTTTGAGGTGAAGGGACCAGAGGCAGCAGCAGCAAAAACATCGGACAGCAGCAGCCCAAGCCTCATAGTGCAGGAATATGAGGTGAGGCGCACACTGAGGGCAGTGAACCCCAGGAAGGCCACCGGACCAGATGGGGTAACCGCAAAGGTCCTAAAAGAGTGTGCAGACCAGCTGGCTGGGGTCTTCACTAAGATCTTCAACACTTCACTGTCCCAGTCCTGCATCCCGCCGTGCCTAAAGTCAGCCACAATTGTCCCACTGCCAAAGCGTACTAACATTAGCAGCCTCAACGACTACCGACCAGTTGCTCTAACACCTGTTATAATGAAGTGCTTTGAGAAACTGGTCCGACGTCACATCATGTCCTGCCTGCCACCCACACTCGACCCGCTCCAGTTTGCATACAGAGCTAACAGATCAACTGAAGATGCCATTGCTACAACGCTCCACACCACCATCTCTCACCTGGAAGTGCAGGGCCGTTACGCCAGGCTGCTCTTTGTTGACTTTAGCTCTGCTTTCAATACGATACTCCCGGACAGACTAATAGATAAACTGCTGGAAATTGGACTTCCTTCCACCACCTGCCGCTGGATCAGAGACTTCCTCTCAGACCGTGTACAGAGAGTTAGAGTGGGGCCTCATCTTTCCTCAGCCCTCAGCCTCAACACCGGCTCTCCACAAGGCTGTGTACTGAGTCCCCTACTGTACACTCTGTACACACATGACTGTGTTAGTTCCCACCCAGACAACACAGTCATCAAGTTTGCAGATGATACCACTGTGGTGGGGCTCATCTCAGGGGGAGATGAGACTGCATACAGAGCTGAAGTTCAGAGGCTGTCAGATTGGTGTGCAGACAACAACCTGGACCTCAATACCACCAAAACAAAAGAACTGGTAGTTGACTTCAGAAGGAGGAAGTCCGAGCTGCAGCCTGTCAGCATCAACGGGGAGTGCGTGGAAAGGGTCTCCAGTTTCAAGTTTCTGGGTGTGCACATAGACACAGACCTCCAATGGAGCTCTAACACCTCTGCGGTCTTAAAGAAGGCCCAACAGCGTCTCCACTTTCTGAGAATCCTCAGAAAAATGGACCTGAAGAAGGAGCTGCTGACCGTCTTCTACCGCTGCTCCATTGAAAGTGTGCTGACATATTGCATCGGTGTGTGGTTCTCCAGCTGCACCACAGCACACAGAAAGGCACTCCAGAGGGTCATCAACATGGCCCAAAAAATCATTGGACATCCTCTTCCCTCCCTGAAGGACCTGTACAGCACTCGCTGTCTCAAGAGGGCACGCAGCATCCTACGGGACTGCACACACCCAGGACACGGGGTGTTTAAGCTGCTGCCGTCTGGCAGGAGGTTCAGGCTGCTGAGGTCCCGAACAAATAGACTCAAGGACAGCTTTTACAACAGGGCAATAGCCCTGATCAATGTAAATAGCTGACCTGACTGGATACCTCCCTGGACTTTTTAGGGGGAGGTAACAATGTTTAAAACGATAACAATAATATTTATATTTATAACAAGGTGCAATAATAATTAATGTGCAATAATAACAGTGTGCAATACACATACACTTATTCTTCTTTTTTATACTAAGTTAATATACTGTGTTGTGTTGTTTGTTACGTTGTGATGTGTCATATCGTGTCGTGTTGTGTTATATGTAGTGCCGACGTAGGACAGTTTTTCCAATTTCATTGTACTACTGTACTATGTATGACTGTGCAATGACAATAAAGAGTTATCTTATCTTATCTTATCTTATCTTATCTTATCTTAGTCATTCCTATACTGCTGCATGGGATGGGCTGTAGTTACATCCTAAGGTTTTAAAAACTGAGCTTAAATAAATGATTAGCGGTAATAAAAGCCGAGGGAGGTCAACAGTGATCACTGACTGTTTTAGGAGCTTTTTGAGATTAAATAGAAGGAAATACAACACATTAAACATGTTAACAACACAAAAGCCATATTAAACGCAGACTACTTTAGGCCTGGAAGTAGGATTCGTCACGTCATCACTTAACGACCGGATAGTGTCAGTCTATACAGCTAGCTTACTTCTTCGTAACATCTCTGTGGGGTCTTTTTTTAATTAATAACCCCTTTAAAGTTTAAAGTTATACAGCATTTTGGGTGGGACCACTTCAACTAGCACAGAAATGCTAACAGAGGTGACCGTGAAAGCTAGCTGTCTGCTAAACTTCATGTCAGCTAATTGAGGTCACTAAACCCACCCTCTCAATCCTGTTCGAGCTGTTGGTG
>NC_138939.1:1967500-1980000 GCF_965226115.1 Aulonocara stuartgranti | reverse complement strand
TGTACTTACTCCTTTTTTATCTCTCTTTGGATCTTCCTTTCAGCTCATAACCACAAGTGTCAATTAGCAAGTTTTAGCACCGCTGTGAGTGTATTTACTGTGTGTTGTTGAACGCAGCAGATGCCTCAGCAGCAGCACGGGTGAGAGCGCTGCAGTCAGATTTAATGAAGACAAATGCATCGCCGGGAGGCTGCAGAGCGATACCGCAGGACGCAGACAGCCTCTGATGACTTCCTGAACGCTGCATGACAAACGGCCGAGCAGAGACAGACTGACAGGCGGCCGCGGGCTTTAAACCCAGCAAACACGCTCCAACTCAAACACTCGCTGCCTTTATCGGTGCGAGGAAGACACTGAACACACCAGCCCAGGCAGACTTCCCAGAGTCCATCTGCTCCACACAGAGGTCTGCACTTCATCACAGCTCCCAGCCGTCTTCCCCATCGGAAGCTTCTTTACAGTTTCTGCTGCGTTCCCGGTTCTGTACGCTTACTTTGGGCACAGGATGTGCCACGTTTAGCTTCTCACATTTAGTGTAGTTTTTATAGCTTTCAGAGAAAGTTTGAAAAACCTGTGGCTGAGATACCTTCAAGCAGCCCTGATCATCCCCTGTGCAGCTAATGTGGCTAATGCCAGAGGCCTGCTTTTACCATCTATGTTAGAAATCTTACATTATTTATTTATTTATAGGAAAAAACGAGCCCAAAGAGTCGTGCTGATTTCTGCTGTTTACTTTATGAAGTACACACTCAGGCATTCTGCAGAAACAGACTTCTTACACTAAGAGGAAATATTTAGTTAAACTTCTTTGAAGTGACAGAAAGATGGTGTTTGACTGGTTGGCCCACTTGAGGTCACAGTGGATGGCCCACGATGTGGAATAAGTTTGACACCTCCACCTTTCCATCGGTCCATCAAAAGTAGTTGTAGGAGGTGGATTCGGCTTAATCTGAGCCTTGGACAGCACTGAGCCTTCACCTGAGCTCTCACCTGTAACCAGGATAATGACTGTGATCTGTAACCACTCGCAGACACCACGGCTGTTTCTCCTGTCTGTGCAGGAGCGTCTCACCGCGCAACGAACTCTATTTTTCTTGTTTGATGGTGTTTGGCAAACAGCTTGTGGGTGCGTTATCGCCACCTTCTGACAGCGGCAGCATGTCACATACGAACAAGCTCAAACAAAGAATACTGTGACTTATTGATATATGAAATATCTGCACTGCACCGTGGTTAGCGCTGTGTTAGCCTGCAGCTGGAACCAACACCTGAGCTCCACCTGGTCAGCTGACCAATCAGAGTAAACTGACAGCGTGTGGGACATCCCTGCTCCATTTGTTTTGCTGCAACATCATAATTACTGTTGCTCTCTGTCTGCTCAACTTTTGATGTCACAGCGTTAGATTTTGGGGGGAAAAGATGATGGTGGGAGGAGTGGGAGGAGCCACGAGTCCACAGAAACAGGCGACTGGGCTTTGGGTTTATGACCCACTTGTTCACTTTTAAACTTAGTTTGCTTATTTTATTTTATATTTTTTAATATTTTCAGATTTCACTTACAGTTTGGTTACATTTGAGCAGATTTCGGTGAATTTCAGTGCTGTGACACGTCCACTGCAGGTCACAGCCATGTTTAGTATTTCTGTGGTCGTTTTTCGTGAAGTCACACAAACATGACTGTGATGGTGATGGAGCAGCATCATTGTGCAAACATGCTCTAATGATGAACCTGTAAATTATCATAATTACTGCTTAAAATCTGAATGATTGTGCTAAGCCACGCCCTCCTGAAACATCTGTTTAACAGGTAACGACACAGCAGAACATTCCTCTTCAATATTTGATGGCACGATAAATGTGTGAGTTGAGCAGATCTGTGACCGTCTGACAGGTTTTAGTCATCAAACAGTCTCATTAACCCGAGCAGGGAGCCGCCGCTCTGCTCGCACGTCACACGCCGAAGGCTGATTTTGGTCTTTTGCTTGTCTTAATGATCAGATTTCTGCCATGAAGTCGCTCCACATTTCAAAGATGCTGTCACATTGTGTCTTGTTAGATGGTAAATGAGGGTTACCCTCCATTGAGGCAGCGTCGTAGCGAGTAGGAGGCTCCTCCCCCGCAGGTTCGAGAGCAGTCGCTCCAGGCGCTCCAGGCATCCCAGCCGATTTCCCTGTCCTCATCTGAGCGGGTCATCCTGGATGCCTAAAGAAGGACAAACAGCAACACAAAGGTTGTGCGTATTAAATCACATTCACACCAAAGCTTTGTGGTTGTAAGAAGGCGTGCCTCGTTGGTTTCCAACGCCTGCTAAAGCAAAACGCTCCTGCAACACGAGCGTCTGTTCTCACGGCAGTCTGAGAATCAGTCACAGTCAGACATGGCTCTACCACGGTCTGCATTTCTGTCTGATTGCTGGAAATTCAACAAACCTGCTGGAGGACAGCTCGTCACAGGCCGTATATTTACTGCTCTGTGCCGTGTGGAAACACTCCGTGATAAATTCTTGATAAAGCTTAAGCTAAAAAAAGCTTAAAGGCTCAGAGGGACACAGTGAAAGTGTGCCATGCTGGCAGAGATCATTTCTTTTTACAGCGTTAGAGCAAATATATCCACAGTGAGCCGACGCAGCAGAAGTTTAGCTCTCTCTAGAAAAAGTCCCAAAGTCTCAGGAAAGAGGCTGAACGGCTCATGCAGGCGCCGCACAGCTGAGCGACAACACTCCCAGAATGAGACGCAAGAAATGTGAAACTGAAGAAACTATTACACCAGTGGTGAACGGGCAGCTAAATGGGAAAAGACATTTCATTGTCACGTTTGCTGTGTAGCAGGCAGGACCCGACACACTCGGGGAAGTAAACGTAAAATGCCAGCTTTATCTGCGGGACAAACTCCACAATGAAAACATGAAAACTAGGGAGCTAAACTGGGACAGAGAACAAGGAAAGCACACAGGTAGGGGAACGGGTGGGAACGCAGCTGGGACCAACTTCATAGGCTGCATCTTCCTGAGGCCGTTTGCGTCACAGCCAGGCGACGAAGGCTGTCCAAATTCAAAGACTCCTAGAAATGCAGCCAACAAATGCGTCCTCCTTTTCCCCAGATTTGAAGGATAGGTCGGGTGTGTCCTTCCTGGCCCACCATATCCCAGAATTCATAGCGCGGCCCAGTCAACTCCAGTTTCCAACAATGGCAGCAGCTACTAAGTTTTAATATTACTCTTATTACTCTTTCTGTGTCACACGAGAATGTAGCTGTGTAAGCTTCAAACATCTGCTCGGTTTATCGAGACACCACATGCGATCCTCTCGATTTCCCAGTCTGTGAGAGGCGGCAAGTTGTTTGTCTGACCTGGATTTTAGTCAGGAGTTAACCTCTTTGCGCCAAATACCGCTCCTCTGCTCTGGCATCACTACTGAACCCTAACTTCATATCATAACCCTGCTTCCATTCAGTTTCTGTCTTCTTATGCTGTCCAACCTCCTGCTGCAGTCCCTCTTTCCTCCAGCCTTCATCGTAGGCTCCTGCTCTTCTGATGAATCATTCCCTGCTTCTATGATACTGGTTATATACTGTAGACTTTGCAGAGTGAAATCATATAATCCACAATTGCAGGTTTAGCATTCAGACCAGTTTTTGTGCATTCCATCTTAAATTGTTTTTGATATAATTTTGTTATTTTTTTAAAGAAAAAAAAATACCATATGCATATTGACATACACATGTATTCAACACTCTGAATACATCCTCAGATTAAGGACCTGATATCATCTCCTGTTGCCCTGATACAGCACTTCAAATTGTACTTATGATTCTGCAGATTCAATAAAATGTCATTTTTTTTCTCAAGGAAAAAAAAAAAAAAAAAGACACCACATGTTTGCAAAAGTGCTCCGACGTTTTCGGAGACGTCTGTTACCCACCAGCTCGACAGCTGACCGGGGCGAGAACGGCGAACTCCTGGCACAGCGTTTTCAAACCCCTCGCGGTCTTTGGCTACTCAGGTTAAACATGATATATGAGTCACTCAGATAACATAAAACTTTTATTGTTTGGCTTTTTTCAGTGTTTGATTTGTTCCTGAGTAAATCGGTTGGGCTGAGATTAAAGTTCTAGTTTTCACACAGCTGAATAAACGTCAAACAGAAAACTGATTAAACAGAAGTGAGACAGTGGAGAGTTTACTCCAGTGTCCTGTTATATTGAGGAAGCAAGCAGCAGACGGCCGAGTTTATTAAACTCTACAGAGACAGCGGTGACGCAAATCTGAAGGCCAGACCGTCCGGGTCCTCAGGAGGATGCAGCCTATGAATTTGGACACCCCCAGGGACTATCAAAATAAAACAGGAAACACAGGGAGCACAGGGACAGGAGTGACATGAGACACGACTGACTGGGGGACAAGAAAATAAGCATGAAGACAGAACTAAAGCTACAGTAAACAAACAAAAGCAAAGAACTAGAACTCAAGAAATACCCGAGAACAAAACAAACTAAAACACCAACATTGATGATCCATGATGGAATCAAAGGTTCACAATAACACAAAAGCACCGAGTCACTGACCCAGGATCGAGACATTTATTAACTTATGATAACACAGGAGACAGAAACTTTTTTAAGATCAGGTTGAAAACTTTCCTCTACCGGATCACTTATCATTAGTTACACTTCAGTAAATGTAATCTCGAGTTTATAGCTTCACAAATAAAATGTCTATTTGTGTTTTCAGTGAGGAAAAATCTAGAAACACAGTCTACATGTCTGATTTCCAACGATTCCCACTGGATATATGGAGCTGACGCCGTCTCTCCTTCCAGCCCGACACAGAGAAGCATCTCTGGGTAAAACTGGCCTGTGGACTCCTGCTGTCCAAGAAAGCCCCGATAAAAGAACGTCTTTCGGTGGGACGAGCGGTCAGACTCCGACGGTCGCTCCCGATAGGCTGAGCAGCCACAGGTGAATATGAATAAATGATTCAGAGCAGCGGGACTGATCGCAGCCTCACTGACAGCACGTCGCCACAGCAGCCGCTGTAAAGCGTTTACAGATGTTACAGATGTTTCCACCTCTGTGTTCAGAGTTTGAAGGTCACTCAGATTCATGATGTAGATAAAAACTGACTCACATTTTTATTTACATTTACAGATATCGCTGTTATCTCACTGCTCTTTTATAAAGCTATATATATTACGCATCATATTATACGCTGCATATAGGACTATTATATAATACAGACATTTTCCCACACAAGCTATTTCAGGAGAAGCAGGCTGGAATATTTCCCACAGTTTTATCATAATCATAAATACTGGATGCAGGCTGTGCAGGAGGGCGCGCACATGACGGCGTGCAGGAACGTTCAGGAGAACAGCGGCCGATGCATCACCTGGCAAACATTAAACAAGAAATGTTCACGTATGCATGTGGTCACTTCATATTCCCCAGACTTCTGCACGTCACTGACTCGCACGCTTCACCTTCGTTTCCATCCATCCACCCTTTTAACTGCTCTTAACCTATCCATTCGGGGTTATGGGGTGGGGGCGGAGCCTACACGTGGGCTACACCCAGGACAGGTTGCCAGTTGTGGCAACCTCCGTTGTGGAGCGCCACAACGCCGCTGCTGTTGACCATCTTTGTCGCTGTGGGCGTGTCAGAGGAGCTGCGGCGCCACCATCAACTACAACAGCTGCTGCGGTAGAAAAACAGAGGCTGAATCTTATATGTTATGTTTGCACACAAGCTCCTAAATACATTTCAGAGCGTTTACGCGTGAGTGCGTTATGTTGGTCACATGTGAGTAAAACCATCGCCAGCGTGACCGTCCTGGTGGAAACCCCAGGCGTCCCAGTCGGCTTCGCCAAACCTGTCCTCTGGCCCTGCCTCCATGTTCAGCAGTGACTCATAATCTGTTTGAGACGCATGTTGGGTGTAAAACAGGCTGATCAGTGGAGACTGATCGTACCGCAGCAGCAGGCCTCGAGAGTCCTTCTGCTGCTGTAGAAACCTCTTTGCACACTCGGGTTTCTTATTTCAACGCTTGATATTTTACCATCACCAGGCCAAAAAACGCTCAAAAAGACTCGGCCAAGATATCTGAATTATACATAATCCAATCCTCTTACTCAAAACATGCCTGACTGGATGCAGCCAAGTAATTTCTGACAGTTTGTGATCCGTGTGCGCAGCATCGTCCCATCGGGAGCGTTGTCCAAAGTGCAGAAGAGTCCAGCGGTTCGTCGGCACGGACAGCAGGTCTCTCTGCCGAAACACTGATGAGAGCCTCGGCCTCTGCAGACACCCAACAGTAGCATTACATCACACGAAACAGTCGTCTGTTTTAGGCAAGCAGTCACACAAAGCTGCTACAGCCTCGACGCACCCCCCCACCGAACACCGACCTTTCTCCTATCTTATCTGCTGTGTGAAAAGCTGAGATGAAAGAGAGGGAGTGATGGAGGGAGGCTCTGATAGAGAGCGGGAGAGAGTTTTCCTGGCTGTGTGTCACCAAAAATAGGAAAATTGGCTTCCCTGGGTCAGTGATGTCACTACAGACCCTGTGGTGCCTCTGTGTGTGTGTGTGTGTGTGTGTGTGTGTGTGTGTGTGTGTGTGTGTGTGTGTGTGTGTGTGTGTGTGTGTGTGTGTGTGTGTGTGAGGAAAAATGAAGCACAATGAAGTATTTATGGAAAATACTGGAAGTCAGAGGGGGAACGAGCCGAGCCTTCCAAAGTGCTTTTTCACAGTTTAGAGTTCTGCTGTGAGCTGAACCATCCAGACTCAACATCAGCTGAACTAAAGGAGCTGCTGATGGACTTAAGGTGATGCAGGACTCCTACATCTCTTTTCTCCTTTAGGGCAGAGACAAATACCTGGGGTCCTACGTGGACAGGAATCTCTGCTGCTGTCTCTGCAGAGAGGGCCAGAGTCGCCTCCTCCTCCTGAAGACGTTCCTTCAGAGTACGTCTGCAGATATTTTATGAATCTGTTGCTGATAAAACATCAGAACTTGGCTTGGATCGAATCTGGATCGAGATCATCTGCGTGCGGTCCCTCGCAGCGTGTCCTTTGGTTCCCGAGGCCATCCAGTTTCCTCAGCTTTTTTGCTGCAGTTGTATAATTTTACAACTTCCACAGTCCCGAGCAGCTGTTACGATAGGAAATCTCCTGCAGGGATTAATAAAGTTTTTCCTTCTGAGTGCGATCTAGCCCGTGTACCACCAGGACAATAGTCAAAGCATGAGTTTAAACAGCTGGAGAAACCTTTGCTGCAGCAGCGACAGTGCAGGCAGTCAGTAAAACCCACAGGACAGGAACAAACTCTAATTCCTCTGACAATGTTATTTATGCCTGGTCAACCAGAATTAACATTTCTGACATACCTCTGCAGGTTTCATTTCAGCCTGCCTCCCAGGCTGAGTGCTGGCTCACAGCGGAGCTGGCAGAGGACAACGCTGTGAGGGTCGTACCCACATACATGGGTCTGCTGTGTGTGTCTTGGACTCCTGCGCTGAACTGGATCTCGGGATTCTCTCACATTTCTCTTCGTGCCTCTTCCAAAGAGACAGACTGAACAGCTCGAGAGGAATTAGACACGTTAACGCTCAGCTAATAGGATAAAACAGCCTTTTGTTGTCGGGCTCGGCCAGCTAACCGCCATCACGGACCTCCAACAGTAATAACATCGGCATGAGGAGAATCTGTCCAGCCAAGGCTTTTTTGGCCCGGGTGGCCAGCAGGGCCCATTGTGCCTGCATAGTTCAGTATCAGCAAGCTGTGTCCACTGACAACTCAGATGACCTCGCCATCCACGGCGCATTTCTCAGTTTCCCAGTTTGAAGGTTCAAAGTGGCACTGGCAGATGCGATGAGTCCACTGGTGCCACTCGGGCATCTTTTCTGAAAGTCTCATTATAAGAAGAGAAGACTTATAGAAACCAGCACTGTCGCTGTACTGGGTTTAGGTCAGGTGATAACCTCTGGGACTGAAACACTCACTCCCACAGGAGCTGCTCGGCCGTGAAGCTGCCAGCGTGCAGTCTTTGTGTTGGTGTTAATGCCAGAGGAGGTTTGGAGCTCTCCAGTTATCGAGTCGGCTCTGAGACTTCACCTGGTCTGACACTATGAGGCTGATCAGGAGTATCCAGGAGGGAAGAAACTCCAAGAAATTCCATTGTTGCAGACGTCACATCCAGTTGCAGCACCACAGCAGGTTTCAGTGAGCTCTTCAGAACAAGCCTTTCTTTCATCGATGTTTGTAAAGGCAGGAGCCGCATTTTACAGACCACACCTGAACACACCTGAACTCAAAGATTAATTCTGTGTCCATATAGTGTATTAAACCAAAGCAACTACACCTGCAGCTCCTCTAACGCCCAGCAGAGGCTCCAGCAGTGAGTCCGTCCCCGTAGACTCCCACGTTAAAACGTCCAAGATGAACTACACATGTTCGGATTTCTGGGTGTACCTGGGGATCTCCAGTCAACTTGGAGGCATTCCCGATCATATGCTGGACACGTCACCTGGTTGCATTCCTCATGACGATGCAGCGGCTCTGCTCTGAGCTCGCTTTGTCACTCGAAGGTTGAGCTGAGCCGCACTGCAGCACAAAGTAATTCCAGCCTCCTGCATCCACAACCACATGCAGGTCACGATCACAGGTGAAGCATCGAAAGCTTCCAAAGGCAGGTAGGCAAAGGTGAGGATCTAAATCAATGAACAGCCACCGTTGGGTCATTGCATCCTTTTATTCATTCAGTCATCGGTTCAATAATCCCTTCATTCACTACTTTATTGACTTCTTTGTGCCTTATTCTCCTCCATTAATCCCAAATTGCATCATTTCCCTCTTTGTCTGAGAATCAGGAAACATGTTCAAGTGCAAATCCTATTAGGTTGCTTCACACTTGATCTCCTGCAGAGTTTCGAGCTGGTAAACAGCCTTGCATCACTTTGTTTGGTTGGAGGCAGGGAGTGAAAATAGCCGGCAGCATTAATCTCAGCTTGTGCTCTGAGATTGGAGGGTGTCGGATGGGATTAGAAAAAAACTGTCCAACTCCCTATATGAGCGCGCTGAATGCGGGACACAATGTGCTGCTTATAACGTCTGGTTAAGGTATTCTCAGCCGGCCTACCGTATTGTAGGTGCGTGCATTCTTTGCAGACTAAATCCATTTTGTTAAATGCAAACTACCAGAAATCTAAAAGCTACAAGTAAAGGTTTATTTTGCCTGTGGCAGCAGTCTTGATGCGGATGCTTAAAAGTCTATATGAGCCTAATCGACAGGAAGTGATGCTTTCTGGGAACATTTAGTTCCTGTTAAATCAGAAGATGCTCATACAGTGCAAAGCAAATCCCATCCACTGGTTTCTAATGATCTCTATTATGCATTAGCAGCCCTTTGGAAGTGAGTTGTATATGTGGTGCAAAATAAAGCTGAAAGTATGCTTGTCAGACAGCCGTGGAGCCTCAGGCTTACTTGTGGTTAACAAAAGCACAACCATAGCTGAGAGAGCTCTCTGACCGTCAGTCTCCTTCAGTCTCCGCTGCTCGTGACCTCGTATAACTCTCGCCTTGAAACTTTTTCTGGCTTCTGCAGTTTTCTTCCTACATATTTGGCCCACATCGGTCTGAAATGCTGCAGCGAGAGCGCTACCGGGGACTCGACTTTCTTATTTCTCCAGCATTCGTTTCTCTCTGACACTTTCCATGAAAAATCAACCCGACTGCCTCAGGATCAGCTGATTTTTTTCTACGATGTCGTACATTTAATGAAGGCGTCCTAAATTTTACCTCCATACTGTGAAAATGCTCAGATTTACAGGTCCTTGAATTACACACAACAATTTGAGCTCTACAAGTTTCAGGGCTGAAAAACACATCACTATCACAAAATGTAACCAAAATAAAGTTTCCAAGTGAATCTTCAGAAAACAGATGAAACATGCAGGATACCTTTTTCTCTGCTCCTCTTCATCACACACCATCATTACACTGCTGCAGTTTATTCAAACTCTGATATCGACCACGATACTGAAGGTCAAAGATGCTTATAGAGAAAACGCTGCTGAGCAAAAACCAGATTTAGTCCTTAGACTGTGACACTTTAAGTCAAAGCTGGGGACCTGCAGGCCTGGAGGGCCAGTGTCCTGCAGGTTTTAGATGTGTCCTTGATTTAAACGACTAAATGAACTCCTCAACATGTCCTGAAGTTCTCCGGAGGCCTGGTAATCAACTCATCGTTGAGATCCCCACTCCTGTGTAAGTAAAACTGATTTGTTTGCAGGTTTCATAAAGCTGAAATGTAAAGTTTTATCCAGTCCTCGGTACCACGGGGGCTGGTAACCCAGAAGACATTTCCTGTGTTTGTTCTCCAAAGATGGAAAAGGCAGCGAGTACAGTAAAGCCACTGTTCTCTGCAGATGACGGTTGGCGTCCACTCTTCCTCAGTGCGGGAAATTAGTTTGAGACCTGAGCAGAATGAATTATCCGCAGGCATCGACCTCGGAGCACATCGTAATCCATCAGTGCCACTGCAGGGCTGTGAAATCGTCGCCTCTGTCAGAGAGCGGATGTTAAAGATCTTTTCTCACACGTCACGGACGGTAACGAGTGAAAACCACGCTGACCTTTTACTGCTGACTGATAAAGACAGTTTCTCTCTGAAGCCGCTGACCATGAAACACACCTGGAATATTATTAGCGGGGTCCATATTTAACTGCACAGGTAGCCTTCAGCGTTGGCTTCCAACATGCAGGGTTAGCGTTGGGATCAGGAGAATTTTAGACCAAACCATCCAAACCCCGACAGAGACCTGCAGCCTTTGTCGCATTTAAGACACAAGGAATAATAAACTTACCTAAAACTAAGCCAACAATAACTCAAAATGAATATTTAAGGTAAAAATCCAGCTGCCACAAAGCTCTGTTTTGCAGTAAAATGGGAAACAGCTGTAAACATGAATGAGTTTAGTGTGAGCAGCTCGGTCTGAACTCTGGCTCTCTGTCATCTCTGTGAGGATCTTTAGTTCAAAGCTCAAAGCTTTTGTCCTTCCACTGAGATCATTTCTGACGAACCGTCTCTGCTGGATTAATCTCTGTTTCTATTTAACCTACTAAACATTTGCCACTCTTGTGTGTCTCCGTCAGCCAGCGCAAAACCTCAAGGTTTTCCTTAAACTAACAAGCTTTACTGTGTGAACCAAAAATAACAGAAAACAAAGTGAAACAGGAACGGAGAGGATGCCTGACTCGAGCCTTGACCCGACTCTTCGTTCCTCAGTGAAACAACATATTTCAGCCTCTGCATCACCAAACCAGAGGCTTCAAATCTCGCTGATGACAAAGTGCCAAATCGCAAACAGAACGAGAGCAGCAAAGAAAACCAGACGGCCTAAAGTGCCACTCTGACACTCCCATCTTCTGTCCACATCCACTCAGCCTCCAGAGGCTCTTATTATTTGTCCTGTTGCTACATGTGATGTCACTGACAAGACTGGCGAGGTCTGGCGAGGGAGCACGCTCGCCGTGTTGGCTGTGCTCAGTAAACACAGCTCGCCTGAGCTAGATAAACAGCGGCGGGCTGGGTATGAAGGCCACGGCGTGCCACTGATCCAAGCTGGAGCTCTTGGATTTTACAGTCGTCTGCGGTATGTCGAGGCCAGGTCTCCTGGTGCGAGGGCTCTGCTGCAATCAGCCGGGGAATGAGCTTAATTGTTTCTAATGAGTCCAAAGTCCGAGCTGCCAGCCGTATGAGTGAAACAGACTTAACGGGTCAGAGCGGTCCAGCAGATTCTCACTTCATATCTGCACTGCGGGCAGGAGTGCTTTATGACTGCATCTCTGTTTCCAAATATATGTTGGTCCTTGGTAATCTTTTGGAAGTCGACCTGTCAGTCAGGTATCAGCTCTGACTCCCGGTGACAAGAGTGGCCGGTCTCCGTCCCCGTAGCATTTTTCTTTCTGTGCCTCTTCTTGTTCTTTTGTTTTTCTGTTACTTCCTGTCTTATTTTGAAGAGTAGCTCCCCTGGTGTTTTTACTTCCTGTCAGATCCTGCACGTGTCTGCAGCCTGTATCCTGCTTCTCAGTTTGTTACCTCATGCTTTTTTACCTCATGCCAGAAAGAGATGCCACAAATCTGGTTTCTTTGACCGGACCTGTGGCTTGACTCTTGACTTGTTCGTTTTGACTTGACAGACTTGGTGCCAGCCCCATGGATGGAGCAGCAACATATGCACAGAGAGGCCATCTGTATACTTGCTGGAAGCAGATGCCACAGGCAAAAATACTGCTATTTCCATCTGCAGTAATTATAATTGGAGCATGTCTCTGCTCGGGGACCTCCGTTCTGTTCTTGCATCAATAATAACAGACTCTGCACTTATTAAGTCATGAAAAGCATGAAAAGCACGAGTTGGTGGCTTGCAGATATGCAATACTCTTAAATATTGCATCTTAAATGAGATTTGCCACCTGGATGTGTTTGAAGCTTCTCTTCTGTGGA